>NW_007253006.1:0-17910 GCF_000164805.1 Carlito syrichta | reverse complement strand
GATTGTTTCTGTGAGAGGTCACTCAGTATTATAGACTCTAGTTCATCCAGGTTGCTGTGAAATTCATGATTTTGTTCTTTTTTATGGCTGCATAGTATTCCATCATGTATATGTACCACATTTTTTTAATCCAGTCCTCTTTTGATGGGCAGCATGGTTGGTTCCAGGTTCTTGCTATTGTGAACAACGCTGTGATAAACATACGTGTGCAGGTATCTTTTTTACAGAGTGATTTGTGTTCTTCAAGGTATATTCCCAGTAGGGGAATTGCGGGGTCATATGGAAGGTCAATTTTTAGAGCTTTTAGGAATTGCCACACTGCTTTCCACAGAGGTTGCACTAGTTTACACTCCCACCAACAGTGTAGAAGTTTTCACCACACCCTCTCCAGCAGCTGTTATTTTTTGAGTTGATAATTGCCATTCTGACTGGAGTTAGGTGGTATCTCAGTGTGGTTTTGATTTGTATCTCCCTGATGATTAGTGAGGTTGAGCATTCCTTCATGTGTTTGTTGGCTGCTCAGATGTCTTCTTTTGTGAAGTGTCTGTTCATATCTTTTGCCCATTTTATAATGGGGTTGTTTGTTTTCTTCTTTTCAGTACGTTTCAGTTCCTTGTAGATCCAGGATGTTAAGCCTTTGTCAGACCTAGAGTTGGCAAATACTTTTTCCCAGTCTGTAGGCTGTCTCCCTGCTCTCTTGATGGTTTCTTTGGCTTTGCCGAAGCTTGTCAGTTTAATAAGGTCCCACTTGTCTATCTTCTCTCATATGACCTGTGGGTTTCGGGTTTTGTACAGGAATTGGATGCCAGTTGTGATTTCCATGAGAGTATTTCCTTCCTTTTCTAAGGTTCTTATGGTTTGAGGTTTTACATTTAGGTCTCTGATCCATTTGGAGTTAACCTTTGTGCATGGGAATAGATAGGGGTCCTGTTTCAATCTTCTGCATGTGGTCAGCCAGTTTTCCCAGCACCATTTACTGAATAGGTTCTCCTCTCCCCAGTGGTAGGTGGTGGAGGGCTTGTCGAAGATGAGTTGGTTGAGAAATTGAGGTTTTGCTTCTGGAATCTCAATTCTATTCCATTGATCTATATGCCTGTTCCTGTTCCAATACCAAGCTGTTTTGATGATTGTAACTTTATAGTAAAGTTTGAAGTCTGGTATTGTGATACCACCTGCTTTGTTTTTTTTGCTGAGGATTGTTCTGGCTATTCTAGGACGTTTGTGTTTCCATATGACTTCCTGTGTTGTTTTTTCTAGGTCTGAGAAGAATGTTGATGGTAATTTAATGGATATTGCATTGAATTTGTAGATTGCCTTAGGTAAGATGGACATCTTCACAATGTTGATTCTTCTGATCCCTGAGCATGGGATATTTTTCCACTTGTTCGTGTCAGCTTTGATTTCTTTGAGCAGTGTTTTGTAATTTTCATTGTAAAGGTCTTTCACGTCTCTGGTTAGGAAGATGCCAAGGTATTTCATTTTTTTTGTGGCTATTGTGAATGGAATTGAGTTTTTTATTTGGCTTTCTGTTTGTTTATTATTGGTGTAGAGAAATGCGATTGTCTTTTGTCATTTATTTTGTATCCTGAGACTTTGTCAAAGGCCTTTATCAATGTAAGGAGGCTGTTGACAGATTCTCTTGGGTTTTCAAGGTACACAATCATATCATCTGCATAGAGAGATAACTTGACTTCCTCTTTTCCTATTTGAATACCTCTGATTGCCTCCTCTTCTCTGATTGCTCGAGCCTGGACTTCCAATACTATGTTGAACAGGAGGGGTGAGAGTGGGCATCCTTGTCTAGTTCCAGTTTTCAGGGAAATTGGTTCCAATTTTTGTCCATTTAGGAGTATGCTGGCTGTGGATTTCCTGTAGATGGCTTTTACTATTTTGAGGTATGTTCCCCGTATGCCTAGATGTTCAAGGGTTTTTATCAAGAAGCAGAGCTGGATTTTATTGAAAGCTTTTTCTGCATCTAATGATATAATCATGTGGTTTTTGTTTTGACATCTGCTGATGTATTTAATTACATTTATGGTTTTATGAATGTTGAACCAGCCTTGCATTCCCAGGGATGAAGTCTACTTGGTCATGTTGGATGATTTTTGAGATGTATTGTTGAATCCGGTTTGCTAGGATCTTGTTGAGAATTTTAGCATCTATGTTCATCAAAGATATTAGCCTATACTTCTCTTTCTTTGTTGGATCTTTACCTGGCTTGGGTATCAATGTGATGTTAGCTTCATAAAATGATTTGGGGAGAGTTCCATCTTTTTCAATCACCTGGAATACTTTCAGTAGAATTGGTATCAGCTCCTCCTTAAATGTCTTGTAGAATCTACTGGAAAGCCATCTGGTCCAGGGCTTTTTTTTGTAGGAAGTTTTCTTATTACGTAGTCGGATTTTCTTGATTGTTATTGGTCTATTTAGGGTGTCAATTTCTTCTTGTTCCAACCTAGGTAGGTTGTGTGATGTCAGAAAGTCCTCCATTTCCTTAAGGTTTTCAAGTTTGTTTCCATACAAGTGTACGTAGTAGTCTCTAATGATCTTTTGTATTTCTTCAGGGTCAGATGTGACTTCATCTTTTGTGTTTCTGATTGTGCTTATTTGTTTTTTTCTCGTTTTTTCTTGGTCAGTCTAGCTAGGGGATCATCAATCATGTTTATCCTTTCAAAGAACCAGCTTTTTGTTTCATTGATTTTTTGTATTATCTTTTTGTCTTCTATTTCCTGGATTTGGGCTTTTATTTTGGTGATCTGGATTCTTCTGCTGAAATTCGGGTTTTTGTGGTCTTGCTTTTCCAGCTTCTTTTGGTGGCTTGTTAGGTTGTGAATTTCTGTTCCTTCCATTTTCTTCATTTGTGTTTGTAGGGATATAAATTCCCCTCTTACTACAGCTTTCAGGGCATCCCAGAGATTTTGGTAAGATGTTTCTTCATTTTCATTTGTGTTCAGGTATCTTTTGATCTCTGTTTTGATTTCATCATTGACCCAGGAGTTGTTTAGCATCATGCTGTTTCGTGTCCATGTCTTTGTGGGTTTTGGGGGGACTTTGTTGGTGTCAATGTTTAGTTTTATTCCACTGTGGTCCGAGAAGGTACATGGTAGAATTTCGGTCCTTTTAAATTTGCTTTTGCTTGATTTATGGCCAATTATGTGGTTGATCTTAGAATATGTTCCATGTGGTGATGAGTAGAATGTGTATTCTGTGGTCTTTGGATGGAGTATTCTGTAGGTATCAATTAAGTCCATTTGGTCCAAAGTCACATTGAGGTTCCGGATCTCCTCGCTGATTTTTTGTCCTGATGATCTGTCTAAGGTTGTGAGTGGGGTATTAAAGTCCCCAGTTATGATAGTGTTAAAGTCAATATCTTTCTTTAGTTTTCCAAGAAGTTGCTTTCTGAAAGTTGGTGCACCTATGTTGGCACATTTATATATGGCACATATATGTTTAGGATAGATATTTATATATGGTGCATATATGTTTAGGATAGATATTTCTTGTTGATGGTTTGAGCCTTTTATCATTATGTAGTGGCCTTCTGTATCTTTTTTGATTTTTAATAGCTTGAAGGGAATTTTGTCTGAAGTTAAGATTGCTACTCCTCCTATCTTTTGTATTCCGGTTGCCTGAAAGTTTGTTTCCCATCCTCTTACTTTGAGTCTGTGGGTGTCCTTTCTAGTGAGGTGAGTCTCTTGAAGGCAATAAATTGTTGCCTGATGATATTTTATCCATTTTGCCATTCTATGTCTTTCAGTGGTACATTTCGTCCATTCACATTTAGACTAATAATTGAAATGCAAGAGTTGATCCCTGTCATAAGGTTCTTACACAGTTGTTCCTGTTTGTTGTCTTTCTTTGGGTTTTGGAGTTGGTTCATGTGTGTTTTTAATCTTTTGCCTGTACTCTTGTGAAGAAAGCTGTTGTTCTTTTTTCTTTTTCTTTTGTGTTCAGTACTTTCTTAAGTGTTTCTTGTAGAGGTGGTCTGGTGGTAGCATAGGTTCTTAGAGATTGGATGTCTGGAAAAGATTTAAATTCTCCCTCACTAATGAAGCTTAGTTTGGCTGGGTAGGTTATTCTTGGTTGAAATTGTTTCTCTTTTAGAACTTTGAAGATAGGGCTCCAGGCTCTTCTGGCCTGAAGGGTTTCTGTGGATAAATCTGCTGCTATTATAATTGGTTTTCCCTGGTAGGTAGTCTGGCCTTTTTATCTTGCTGCCTTTAGGATTTTTTCCTTTCATAGCTACTTTGTTTAGGCGAATTATTATGTGTCTGGGAGTTGATCTTCTCGTTTGTTGTCTTGCAGGGGTTCTCTGAATCTCTTGTGTTTGAATTTTTTTATCCTTAATGAGATGAGGGAAGTTTTTTTGGATGATTTCATGAAATGTTTGTTCCAGCATGGCTTCTGTTTCTCTTTCTGCCTCAGGAAGCCCAATTATTCTTAGGTTTGGTCTCTTGAAGTGATCATTCATCTCTTGCAGGTTTTGTTCTGTCTTTTTGAGCTTCTTTTCTATGCTTTTGACAGTTTGGGTTAGTTCTGTGTTTTGGTCTTCAAGCTCTGAGATTCTTTCTTTGGCTTGGCTGATTCTGTTTTCCAATCTTATTAGTCTGTTATTCATTTCCATCACAGTATTCTTTACTGCTGTCATTTCTGACATCAGCTCCTTCCTATTTTCCTCTTGTCTCTCCTCAATTTTTTAAATTCTCTCCATTAATGACTTGATGTTTGGGTTTGTTGCATGTAATCAGTCATTCTGGGGACTCTTCATTGTTTGTGTTCCAGAATTTGTTTTCTCAGTGTCTGATTTCCCAGGGGTCTAAGACCTATATTCTTCTTTTGTTTTTTCTTCATTTGTGCGGGTTTTCCCCCTCCCTACTTTTTCCTTTCCTCCACGTCACTGTCTTCTTTAATTCTGTTACTCAGTGGTAATGGGATTGGTTTTACTTCTGTTTGTTCAATCTCCTATTCTTTATGTATGTCCTCTTACTTTGTTCAATTCTGAAGTTGCACTGTAGGTTGGAGGTGGTCCTTTTTGCAGTTTTGAGATTTACTTAAGGGGAGAGCTGTGATTCAAAATCTGTCTGCAGGTCCTGGTATTCGCTGACAGGTGTGTGGATTATGTGGAACCCACTTCCCACTGCTCTGGAATCTGTCCATGCAGTGGGGCTGTAGGTTTACTCCCTGAAATAAAATGTGGTTAGTGGAGGGGAGAGAATGGAGCAGATAGTGGGTTGAAGAGAGGAGTGGAGAGATAGAGGAGTAAGGGGGGAAACAAACGAGTGTGCCAACAAATAGAGAGAGAGGCCTATACTGAAACAGATAAAAACAATAGACCACAGCCAAGATGAACCAACTCTCATACAAAAATAAAATAAAATAAAAATAAAACATATAGTGATGCTAACATACAAGCTAACCAACCACCTTGTTAGTGTGCTATTCCTCTATACAAAGATATGGTTTACAGAGAGAAGAAAAGAGAAGAAAAGGAAAAGGAAAAAAGAAAAAAGGGAACAATACAGTAGGAATAAAATTAAGTCATTAAAATAATAGAATCAATGAAGCACACTCTGAGATATTTCGTTTAAGTCCAATGTCCTTTCAGGTCTGATTTCTAGTTTTCTTTTCAAGCTGGCAAATTAGTTTGCAGTTAGGGTCAGTTGCCCCTGATCTGCTGCGAAGGACAGTTTTGATTACCCTCCGTTCAGCACTTTGGTCTATGTCTTTATGAAGCTTGTTTCTCCCGTTTCGGTGTTGTTACCTTGAGTCGCCAGCAGGTGGTGCTAGCTCAGCTGCTGGCCCCAGAGGGGGTGGGGCTGGACAGGAAAAAGATGGCTTCCGGCCTCTGAGCAGGCAACAGGAGCCCTACGCCGGGCAGGCAGAACAGTCTCGGACTCAGGAGAGGTGGCAGTGATCCCAGCAGATCTTCCCTGAAGGGGTTTGATGTGGATTGCCTCGGACTCGGGTGGTGTGATATGCTACCCGTCACAGAGGCTGCGGCAGCGGCGGCGGGGGGAGGGGCTGTGGCAGTAGCGGCAGCAGCACTGTTTGCGCCGCAGTAACTGTCCAGTCCGTTGCAATTTCCCAGCGGTGGCAATGGCCGAGCTCTGTATGAAGAGCAGGTTGCGATGTTGGGGTCCCCAGCCCCCCGGGGCGAGATTCAGAAACCCACTGCAGATCTCCTTTGCAGAGGGCTTCAAAGACCAGTTTGCCCCGTCGCCATCTTGCCGCTTCTCCTATTATTTTTTTAATGTGCTGTTGAATTCCCTTTTCTAATATTTTCTTGAGGATCTTTGCATCTATATTCATAGTGTATATTGGCCTGCAGTTTTCTTTTTCTGTTGTGTCTTTTTCTGACTTTGGGATTAGAGTGGTACTGGCCTCATACAATGAATTGGGAACTATTCTCTCCTCATTAATCTTGTGGAATAGCTTTGGTAACATTGTTACCAGTTATTTGAAGGTCTGGTAAAATTCAACTGTGAGACCAACAGGTCCTGGACTGTTTTTTTTTTTACGGGGGAGATTTCTAATCACTGTTTCAATCTGGCTATTCATTATTGATCTGTTCAGGGTTTCCATTCATTTCTGATTCAAGGTTGGGAGGGTTGTATATTTCTAAGAATTTTTCCATTTCCTCTCGATTGTTTAATTTCTTTGCATAGAGGTGTTCATAATAGTTTCAGATGATCTTTTGGAATTCAATCACAAAAGCAAGTGCAACAAAAACAAAAATAAACAAGTGGTACTTAATTAAACTAAAAAGCTTCTGCACAGCAAAAGAAATTATCAACAGAGCAAATAGGTAACCTACAGGAAGAGGTAAGATATTCCCACACTATACATCTGACAAAGGATTAATATCCAAAATCTGCAAATAACTCAAACAAATCAGCAAGAAAAAAGCAAATAACCCCATTAAAAAGTGAGCAAATGACATGAACAGATATCTCTCAAAGGAAGATATACAAATGTTCAACAAACATATGAAAATGTATTCAGCATCACTCAGCATCAGGGAAATGCAAAATAAATCCACAATAAGATACCACTTCACACCAGTCAGAATGGCCATTATTAAATGATCAGAAAACAATAGATGCTGTCACAGATGTGGAGAAAAGGAAATATTTATACACTGTTTTGGGAAGTGTAAATTAGTACAATCTCTATGGAAAGCGCTATGGAGATTACTCAAAGAACTAAAAGTAGATCTACCATTTGGTCCAGCAATACTACTACTAGGTATCTACCCTATGAAGCAGAAGTCATTGTATTAAAAAAATAAAACACCTGTACCTGCATGTTCATTGCAGCACAATTCACAATTGCAAAGATGTGAATTCAGCCTAAATACTCATCAACTGATAAATGAATAATGAAAATGTAAATATACACTATGGAATACTATTCAACTATCAAAAAGAATGAAATAATATCTTTTGCAGCAATGTGGATGAAATTGGAGAACATCCTAAGCAAACAGAAAACCACACACTGCATGTTCTCACTTGTAAGTAGGAGGTAAACTAAGGATATGCAAAGACATAGAGAATGATATAATGGACACTGGAAACTCAGAACAGGGAAGTGAGAAAGGGTAGTGGTACCAAAAAAAAAAAATCATCTATTGTGTTCATTGTGCGTAGGTGGAGGTCATGGGTACTGAAAACACCAACCAAAAACGATTTGTATTTCCTAATGCTATTGACTTTTTAAAAAATGAGAGAGACAAAAAATACATATTAAGTCCTTTCTAAATGTCATAGAGTTAGTACACACTAGAATCAGGATTTAAACTTCTGTCTGATTCCTAATCCCAGACAACTTCCTATACCATAGGGCTTCTCTATATTAAGAATGTAATATTTTGCCCATTATCTTGTTAACATAGATCATTGAAGACCAATAGCTTGAGTTTAAGCCTTTCCCCATTCTCCTAACTTCTCTAACCCTCAGTTTCTATATTCATAAAATCAGAATAACAAATATTTCTCAAAAATTGGATTATGAGAAATAAGCTATGTGAAAAGATTTGGGCTTTTGGGAAATGCCTAATAAATTTCTATTCTCACATTTTACAATGACCCTATTTTGGAAGACATGTTGAAATGAAGAGTTCTTGATATCTCTTTGGAGGGTTGTCGAGTTTGTAACATAAAGCTCCATTGAAAAATAAAATATGATGTAATTGGCCCTTTGTGCTCTACAGAAATATGAGCCTCCTTTATTTGTTCTAATTCCCATAAAAACAATTGCTAGAGTTGTGTCTCTGCAGCATAAAATTGTGAAATTTGAAAGAAACCTTGATCAGCTCAAAATGGGTTGTAATAATTTAGAGATGGCTTTTCACAAATTCCCAGAAAGTTCTCTTAAAGGCACAGCAGAATGAACTTGTGTCATTCTGCTGTTTGAATGGTCTAAAACAAGTATGAATTTTGTTTAAAGAATATAGTTCTATCTTAAAATAGTGTGGTTCTGTTACCTGTAAAATATATACTTTTTAAATGTAAAATCACTAAATTATTTAAGTTTGTTTCCTCCCAATCTCTCAAGTCATCCAGTCATTTACATGCTCCAGAAAATGTTCCTTCTTTACCCTGTGGTTCCTCAGACCTCTCTGGAACATCCCTAAGGAATCCTGGGGAAAGGCAACATTCTAGTCTAAGATGTGTAAGTTTATAAAGTATTTCATCTAAGGTAAATAAGCCAAATAATGATTTTTGCCTAATAAATTACTTCTGAGGTGATTGTCATGAAAATAATTTCCTTTTTGACACCAGGTCTAATATTCTGATAGTAACCCCTAGGAGGTCAATTATTTGTGGATGAGAATGACAGAAAAGTCAGAGAAAATAATTTAGGCTCTACACCAATTATTTTGCTATAAATGTCACCACTTATATATGAGAATATTAAACATTAAATACCTCAGTTAAATTACTGTTTAAATAAAAGCAAAATTCAATAAAAAGTAAGAAGTAGCAGTCTGGGATCTTTCAGTTTTATAACCAATCTCATTCCTAGGTTTTCTTTCAAAGTGTGTGTCATGGTACATTGCTCAAATTTCTCCATTCAGGCTTGAGGCTCTCATTCCCTTGGTTTCCCCAGCAAGAGTTAATGGGTCATGGCTCTCATCTGAGTTCCTCTCCAGAAATTGCCCTCCAAAGGCACCAGCTGGCCCAAGGTTAGGCCTGGTTCCTGTGCCACAACTCGGAATGTATCTCAAGAGCCAACCCAGCTCCAGAGTTCCCAGGAAGATTGACGCTGTTGTTACTGTTTTGTAAGTCAACCTTTCTTCTTTTTCGGTTCTACTGACCTCACCCATTGCAGGTGCAATTCTTGCACACACACACACACACACACACACACACACACACACACACACACACACAAAAGGTTCTTGCCTAGAGTCTGTGTACTGGAAAATCCAGCCAGAAGCAAGTTATTTTAGTAAAGGTTAGATAAAGACAGAGAAATTTCTTGTAAGTAGTTTTATAATAGGGGAAGCGTTCAGACATTTTTCTTATTGGTACATGACCTTCACCTGACCGACCAGGCACACTAGAGCTGACCACCTTGCGGGCTGAAATATGGATGTATCAATGCAGCAAATCACAGAGACAATAGGTAATTACCTAAAACACAGATATGATGTCTTAGGAAAAGCCCAAATCTAGTTAGGCAAAAACTTTAATTATTTAGAAAGTCTTTGTGGCTTTAGAAAGTTGAGAGAGGGTAATCAAAACTCATGAAGAGATACCTGCAGTCCACCACTTTTAGTTCATAGCCTGATGATCGTTGTACAAATATAGAAAACTTCTTGTCAAAGGTAAGCATATAGTTTTTCTTTCTAGATGCCGATGCCTCTCCAGCATGTCTCTCATTCTGTCTCTCTCTCTCTCTCTCTCTCTCTCTAATAAATTCTGTTTTAAAATTATACTGAAATTCCATATGTTTGTTGCAACTCTATTCACAACAGCAAAAACATGGAACCAACCATGCTGTCCATTGAAGCTGGACTGGATTTTAAAAATGTGATACATATATACTATGGAATATTATGCAGTCAAAAAGAAGGACAAACATATGTACTTTGCAGCAATTTGGATGGATTTAGAGTTGATCATACTCAGTGATCTATCATAGAAACAAAGAAAAGAGTACCACCATATGTACTCACTCATAAGTGAAACTTAAACAATTATAATACTATAAGAAAGGGATTGGCAGTTGTGGGAAACTGTCAGGGGAGGGAAAGTGGGATTGACAGTTGAGGGAAACTACTAGTGGAGGGAGGGGCACACCTCATCAACAAGGGTACCTGCATAATCAACGTTGGTATATCTAACCCTTAGTTGTACCTCACATCTTTATAATAATACAATTAAAAATATATGTATAAAATAAACTATACTGAAATTCCTTCGAGGTGGGCCAAAGAACCCATGAAGTGCTGCACTCCACCTGGCAACATAGCCTATGACAACTTCCCACACTAGCAAGTTAACCGCCTTCAATTCTCCTTGCACAGTGATTCATTAGACAACCACCTCTGAATTTAAATGTGAAATAAAATGACAATTATGTGAATCTGAAACATCACAGATTTGTGATAGGTAAGGATAATCAGCAGATTGATTATTTCCAACTCAAATAGTTTCAGTGAGAGTACTTACTATGTTTTAGGCATTAAACAGTTTGAATTTACACATTTGATCCTAATTTCCACAACAACTGTACGGCATAAGTAGTAATGTACTTGTTTAAGCAAGGAACAACCTGAGATTTATTTACTTGCTTAAAGTCATAGGGTTAGTACATTGTAAAGTTTAGAATTTGAACCCAGGTCCTCTTTATCCAAGTCTGGTAATTTATGATCTACGTGTTAACCTTTGTGCTATTCACAAATATTTTTGGCTCTGCCTTCTGAACACATGTCAGAATTACACTTCCTCATGTTGAGTATGACTGTACAACTTGCTTTGATTAATGACATGGAACAAAGGGTGGGTGCCTTTTTACTTTATTTATCTCCCCTGCCACAGGGAGAAGTGATGTGCCAGATGATAACAATTCTGCCAGTTTGTGTCCCTGAGTGAAGACAACATGATACAGGACTTCAGCATAACTCAAGGTGGCCTGGAGCATAAGTGGAAAGTAATACTAGTGGTATTAAGTCTCTACTATCCAAGGGTTGTTTGTTATCACAGCATAGCCTAACTAACCTGGTGGACACAAAAAATTTGACTCAAGAATAGCTTACTTTTTAAACCTAAGTTGTATTAGTAAAAAATTAACATTTTTGCTAGGACTGGAATATCCTTAACACCAGAATTTTTTAAATAATGTAATATAATTGGAAGACTTTGGGTTTACAATCATGTAGACATAATTCACTTTGAATCTCTAATCTAACACAATTTGATTAATGAACTAGAATTTTAATTTCTCATTCTCAGTTCCCATTTGCTCATCTATAAAATGAGACTAATAATATATTCATTACAGCATTGATATGATGGTTTGATAATGTAAGACCTGTAAAACTTTTAGAAAATTGCCTGACACACAGATGTGTGTTCTCTGATCCCTGCATCTGAAAGTCATTGTTAAAACTACAGATTCCTGATGCCCATACTAGATCTATTGAATTGGAATGTCAAGATAATACCTACATTTTTAACAAGCTCCTTCAGCAATTCTTCACTGAGATTGAAAGACTACTAGACTAAACAAATGTTAAACACTGCCATATATATATAGTTATATAGTTTAGACAGCCAAAAATACCTCCAGTGAGATTCTTAAAATGATCTTAGGACCCTAACCGGAAGAATCACAGACTACACTGCAGATGCATCAGCAGAAGATTTGGGAGACTACAATGTACACTTCAAACAACAGCAAAACTAAGCAACAACCGCAGAAAACAAACAAACAAACAAATCACTGTGGACTTTTTGTGCCTTAAAAGCATCACGGGAAAAGTGTTTGACTAGGGTAATCCTGACTGATAAGGATCAAGGAGAATGTGGGACTGGCTGAAATAAATCAGATGACTGAAACGAGAGTGATCACCAGTGATATCAAAGAAGGACATGTTGATCAGTCACTCATGAGTAATTATAACTACTGAAATTTTCTAGTGGAATTCTAGGCCAGAAAAGTTATTTCTGTTGCTTTTAGGAATAGAGATAACTTTGATTTCTACTGGTGTTTTTAGTAATGGTGAATGACTTTTGAGCTGTGTATTAATCTCCCAGCCCTCTTCTCCCAAGTCACTTTTCTCAACTGCTCTCTTCCTGAGACTGTGCTTACATACATCTGTGAATTTACAGACCAAAAAGAGAAGTTGAAAATAGCTGAGGCTGATGAGGCTGACTCTAGCTCTAATGAAGAAATTAAGCTTTCTTGTTCAAGAGCAGAAGAGTCGAGAACACTTTTTACTTTAAATTTTGTGGATTAGATATGAGGGGATACCATGTTTAATGGGATCTTGGAGTAAAGGGTAGGGGGAAGGCAAGTCAGGACTGGTCATTGTGGCTTACTAAAACGGTGTGAAGAAGTGCTGAGGTTAGCTTTCAGGGACTGGAGTCCCCAGAAAGCTGTCATCCTGTGCAGAGAGTTAGATGAGGAGACTCCACAGCAGATGGAGTAGCAGATGTTGGAGACCCCTACCCTTTAAGACAGCACACAGCTGCAAGTGGCAATAACAGCAGAAACATACACATGATGATCTTGCTTCTTCCCTGCTCAAAATTTTGAGTCCTGATAGACACTCTTGCCCTGCCAGTGTTCTTGTGTCACATAAACAAAGAGAAAAAGGAACTCACACCAATAGTCTTCCAAATAACTAAGGTGTCATATCCCATAATTTAGGTGAGTGAGGAAGTCTTAAGTAAATCTTTTTTTTTTTTGAGTTGGAGTCTCACTCTGTCACCCAGACTGGAGTGCAGTGGCGTGCTCCTGGCCACCGCAGCCTTGACCTGCTGGGGTCCAGCGATCCTTCCGCCTCAGCCTTCCAAGTGGCCAGAACTACACGCGCGCTACCACCCAGCTAATTTTTTGATTTATTGTAGAGATGAGGTCTCGCCAAGTTGCCTAGGTAGGTCTTGAACCTGTGGGCTCAGGCAATTCACTCATCTCGGCCTCCCAAAGCGGGGGATTACAGGCTGAGCCACTGAGCCCGGCTCTTAAGTAAATCTTAAACAAAATTGAGAAATTTAAAGAAATGTGGTATCACTTGCACTTTGAGTATTGGGAGGTTTGGACTCGTGTTCTTTTTGATCACACTTACCTGTGTTAATTGGGGTTAGTTTGCAAATTCTCATGTTTTGATTTCTGGCAGATATTGAAACAATGTAACTATAAGGCAAAACTGTAGAATGATGATTTAGCACTGACCTGAGGGAACTAACCTGCAACAGTAGTCATCATTTCTCCAATCACATAAGGATGCAGGAAAGTGGGAATCAGTCTCAAATTTGCCTTCACTTCCTTCTGATGTCCTTTTGGGAGTCAAATTCAAAACCACAGAGAATTTGAGAAACCATTACTTTTACCACACTGACTGAACTGAATTGTCATCTAGAATTATGTTTCGTTATTTTGAGAGTATAGCTTTTGTGCTATTCTTTCATAAAGTGTCTCCTATGGCAGTTGCTGTTGGTTGCCCCACACATTAGTCCACTCTTCCCTGACACTCCTATTCCTAGTATATACCTACACAGTTATACTGACAGCCCCCTGTGGTTCTCACCCAAGAACATTCTCTAGGCCTCTGGGTCCCAGAAGACCAGAAATGCCAGGGGCTGATGCATCAAGGAGTGATCCTCAGTCAAAGATATGGGAATAGGGAGGCATTGCCCTTGCCCAAAGGGAGGGTGAGGTGAATTATTCTGTGGCATCTTCTACATTGTTTCACTGAGTTTCTTCTCATTGAGATTGAACCCTAGTTGCCCTCCATTAACTTGCTTGATTTGTAACCTTTTCTGTTTTTTTTTTTCTTTCTCCATTTCCTGTCTCCTATCCTCACTTTCCTATTGGTGCTTCTGGGACAACCTTCCAAATATACTATGTGTACACAAGTATTTGTCTCAGGGATTACTCTAGGGAAAATCCAACCAAAGACATCTCCTTGGAATAGAAAAGAGATGCAGTAAATACGGAATGGGTGCCTAGCTTGGAAATTTAAAAGATGATTTAAAGTAGCCATAAGGTGATGGGTTATCTAATCAAAGGAAGTTGCTGGTATCCTCCAAGGGCCTCCCTCATTTGGGGCATTTATTGATATCGTGCTGATCTCATCATGACAAAGACAGCAGAGCCATTTTTTGGGTACAGTCATACAGAGCAAGCTCATAGAACTGAGGTATAAAACCCAAAAACCAGTATATGAAATTATCAGAAGAAATAATGGCCACAGGGACTGGAATACTCAATGTCCAAGTGACCACTCCATATGGTTGCTAGAGGCTGACCTATATGTGATTCCAAATGAACAAGAAAGGTTGGGAGAATAGCATGGAATCAGGACAAGAGATGCTGGAAGCACTCAAGGTCTAAAGGTTTTAGTCTCAGGTTCCCTCATCCAGCATCTGTGGGTAAGGGCAATAGTGCCTTTGAAAACAGAAATCTAAAATTCCTTGGTAGAAAATCTCTCCAACCTTTCCACACTGGGGATTCCTTCCTGAATAGGGCTTATGGATTATTGGCTAAATTTAAATATTCTTTGGAAAATGCTTAGATCTTTAATGCCTCTGAGATTCTCAAGTCCTCCTTCTGAGTCTCACATTCTTTCTTTAAATGTTAATAAATTCCATCAGAAACAAACCAGTTCTGCTGGACTGTAAATTATTCAGACTTGTTCAGTGATTTTGCATATGTTAGCTCTAATTTTAATTTCCAAGGAGAAAACTTATTTCCCTAGTATTTAGTTTTGGGAAGGCTAACAAGGTATAGCCCCCACATACTTATATGATCTATTAAACCCAGACTGCATTTCACTTGCTGCAACTGATCTTTGAGGTAGATGCTATTATCCATATTTTATTCATAAGAAAACAGAAGTTTCATTAGGCCAAGTATCTTGCCTGAGGTTGGACTAAAATTCATGCCCAGGTTTATCTAAGTATATAGTCCTGTTCTTTCCTCTGTTGACTCTTTGGGGGTCAAAATTCCACCCTCAACCTGCACAATGGAAAATTCATGTATAATTTTTGACTCCTCTAAAGGTTAATTGCACATAGCCTACTGTTGACGGGGTGCATTACCAATAACATAAAACAGTTGATTAACACATATTTTGTATGATATATATATATATTTTTTGGTTGGAGTCTCACTCTGTCGCCCACACTGGAGTGCAGTGGCCACTCCTGGCCACCTCAGCCTCGACCTGCTGGGCTCCAGTGATCCTTCCGCCTCAGCCTTCCAAGTAGCTGGAATTACAGGCATGCGCTACCATGGCTGGCTGATTTTTTGATTTATTGTACAGATGAGGTCTCGCTGCCCAGGTGAGTCTCAAACCTGCAGGCTTAGGCAATCCACTCACCTCAGCCTCCCAAAGGCATGGGATTACAGGCTGAGTCACCGAGCCTGGCTGCTATATGTATTATATACTGTATTCTTACAGTAAAGCAAGCTACAGAAAAGAAAATGTCGGAGTTCCAGTAAGATGGTGATGGCATAGGAAAACTTGTGAGATTCTCGAAACGTGAGTTCTCAAAAAGACTCTTATTTTTCTTCCCCCATCCCCCAGCCCACCACCAACCACGCTGGTCTGAGGCCCGGAGACCTTCGGTCCCACGCAGGGCTGGATATTGCAGTCCCCTGCTGCGGCTGTTCCATGATATGCTACTCTCGCCTGTGTGGGAGTCTTGGGTCTCAGATCCCTCCCTGGCTACATCGTCTCATGCCCAGCACCAAGCTGCCAGTCACTCAGGGAGGCTCTGGGGGCCTGCCCCTCAGAGACACCCGGTCCCATTCCTGGCTGAAGTACCCAGTGGGGGGCCCAGGGCCACTCTTGCTGGTCACAGCCTGCCCATTGGAGCTTTGGAGCTCTGGAGCTCTGGGCCCACCCTGGGCGAGGCACTCAGCGCGTGATCCCAAGCTTGGGGACCCAGACAAGCGGAGAGAAATGGATCTACAAAAGAGAATCTGCCTCCGCCATTCTTCAGGCAGAGATTTCCATTGCCCCGCCACCTATCAACAACACCCACCTCAGTTCCCAAGGTAATGTCCCTAAACAGGAGACAAAGCCCCACCCCTATGCTGAATCAGACAAAAGCAACTACCAGGCAGGCAAACACAAACTGCAAGTAAATCTTGCTGCCTGCAATGAAAAACAAAGGGGAGAGGCTGGAGATCAGAGCTGAAGTGACTTTAGTCTGATCTTTTATTTTGACTTATGATTTTATCATTTTGACTGTTTGTTTTGATCACCTTTGTTGTTTGCCTTGTGACTTACACTGTCTCATGATTTTATTGGTCTGTCTCTGAGTAGCTATCAGTATTCTTTACAGAATCTTTCTTACGTGTCTTTCTTCACTTCTCTCTGGCTTTGTGTCTCTTTCTCACCTGATAGTTGGTCTGTATGTCTGTTTTCCCTCTCACTCTTTTCTCTTTCTAACTTCCTATTGACCATTCCTTCCTCCATTATTTTCTTATTTTATACCTCCTATTTTATCTAGAGATCAAACCCACATACTACTGCATGGATAGATTGTAAGGCAGAGGGAAATAGGTTTCAGTGTGCTCATACACCTGATCGTGGATGATAGAATCAGCATATACATTCTGAACCACAGTTTCCCCCTCAACTAAACCTCACAATTGCAAAAAGTACAGTGCGCATCCCACACTCCAACCTCAAAAGTGAACAAAGCCAGAAGACCCTCAAAGGAAGAACAGGATATTGCAGAAGTGAAACAAAAGTAACCTCACCTTCCCTCAAAAACAGAATTAAAGTAGGGGAGGGAAAGGGGGAGAGAGAGAAAAATCTACACAAAAGAAGAAAAACCAAAAGAAGAGAATGGGTCTCTCCCAGACCCCTGGGAGGGCAGACACTGAGAAAACTGACTTCGGAATGCAAACAATGAAGAGCCGCAGAATGAAGGGTCTCAAAATGCAAATGTAGATATCAAAACAATAATGGAGAGACTAAAAAGAATTGAGGAGACACAAGAAGAATCTAGGAAGGAGCTGATATCTGAGATACCAGTAATAAATAATACTGTGAATGAAATAAATAACAAACTGATAAGCATGCAAAGCAGAATTACCCAAGCAGAAGAAAGAATCTCAGAGCTTGAGGACCAAAATATAGAAATAACCCAAACTCTTAAAAACACAGAAAATAAGCTAAAAAAGACAGAACAAAACCTTCAAGAGATGAGTGACTACCTCAAGAGGCCTAACCTAAGAATAATCGGACTCCCTGAGGCAGAAAGAGAAACAGAGACCACATTGGAACAAACTTTCCACGAGATCATTCAAGAAAATTTCCCTCATCTAATCAGTGATACAAAAATTCAAACACAAGAGATTCAGAGAACCCCCGCAAGACAACAAATGAGAAGACCAACTCCTAGACACATAATAATTCGCCTAAATAAAGTAGGCACAAAAGAAAAAATCCTAAAGGCAGCAAGAGAAAAAGGCCAGATCACCCACCATGGAAGACCAATCAGAATAGCAGCAGATTTATCTGCAGAAACCCTGCAGGCTAGGAGAGCTTGGAGCCCTATCTTCAAAGTCCTAAAGGATAAACAATTTCAACCAAGAATAACCTACCCAGCCAAGCTAAGCTTCATCAGTGAGGGAGAATTAAAATCTTTCCCAGATATCCAATCCCTAGAACTTATGCAGCCACAAACCATCTCTACATGAAACACTTAAGAAAGTACT
>NW_007253005.1:713-6003 GCF_000164805.1 Carlito syrichta | reverse complement strand
TGGAATGGAATGGAATGGAATGGATTGGAGTGGAATGGAATTGAATGGCCTAGAGAGGAATAGAATGGAGTTGAGTAGTGTGGAATGCAGTAGGAAGAAAACAAGAGGAGTGGAGTGGAATGGAATTGAGTGGAATGGAATGGAAAAGAATGGAATGGAGAGGAATAGAAGGGAGAGACACGGGGTGGAATGGAAAGGAATGGAATGGAATAGAATGGGGAGGAATGGAATTGAATGGAATGAAATGAAATGGAATAGAGAGGAATGAAATGGAATGGAATGGAATGGAATGGAGAGAAATGGAATGGAATGGAGAGAAATGCAATGGAATGGAATGGAATGGAAATGAATGGAATGAGGAGGAACAGAATGGAATGGAGAGTAATGGAATGGAAGGGAATGATATAGCATGGAAAAGAGAGGAATGGAATGGAAAGGAATGAAATGGAATGGAATGGCAAGGTAGTTAAAGGAATGGAGTGGAATGAAGCAGAATGGAATGAAACAGAGAGGAATGGACTGGACTGCAATGGAATGGAATGGAGTGGATTGGAATGCAACGGAATGGAAAGGAATGAAATGGAATGGAAGAGAGAGGAATGATATAGAATGTAATGGAATGGTAAGTAATGGAATGGAGAAGAACGGTGCTGAACGGAATGGAATGGAGAGGAATGGAATGGAGATGAATGGAATGGAGAGGAATTGAAAGGAATGAAAAGCAGTGGAGTGGAATGCAATGGAATGGAATGGAATGAATTCGAATGGACTGGAGAGGACAGGAATGGAATGGAATGGAATGGAATGGAAAGGAGAGCATTGGAATGGAATGGAAAGGAATGGAACGGAATGGAATGGAATGGAGAGGAATGGAATAGAATAGAAATGAATGGAGAAGAATGTAATGGAATGGAGAGGAATGTAAAGAAATGGAAAGGAATGGAATGGCATACAATGGAGTGCTATGGTATGGAGTGGAGTGGGGTGGAACTGAATGAGTGAAATGGAATGAAATGGAAAGTAATGACATTGAATGGAATAGAGAGGAAAGGTATGGAATGATATGGAATGGAAAGGAATTTAATGGAGTGAAATGTAATACAGTGGAATGGAATGGAATGAAATGGAGTGGAATGGAATGGAATGGAGTGGAATGAAATTGAAGGGAATAGAGTGGGCTTAATTGGACAGAAGTGGAGTAGAATGGAATGGAGTACAATGGAATGGAGTGGAATGGAATGGATAGGAATGCAATGGAGAGGAATGGAGTGGAAAGTAATTGAAAGGCATAAAGTGGACTGGAATGGAATGGAGTAGAATGGAATCAATGGAAAGGAATGGAATTGAATGTATAGTAATGCAATAGAAGTGAGAGAAATGGAATGGAAAGGAGGGGAAAGGAATGGAAAGGAATGGAGATAAATGGATGAAGACGAATTGAATGGAATGGAATGGAAGGGAATGGAGAGTAATGAAATGGAAGGGAGAGGAATGGAATGGAAAAAGGGGAATAGAATGGAAGGGAATGGAGAGCAATGAAATGGAATGGAGAGGAATGGAATGGAAAAAGGAATGGAATGGAATGGAGTGGAGTGGAATGAAATGGAGTGTAAATCAATGGACTGGAGTGGAATGAAATGGTATAAAATTGATTAGAATGGAGAGCAATGGAGAGGAATACAATGGAAAGAAATGGAATGAAATGAATTCGAATGGAATGGAGAGGACTGGAATGGAATGGAATGAAATGGTATGGAATGGAATGGAAAGGAGAGTATGGCAATGGAATGGAAGGGAAGGGAATGTAATGGAATGGAGTGGAATGTAATAGAATAGAATTGAATGGAGAAGAATGTAATGGAATGGAGAGGAATGGAAAGGAATGGAATGCCATAGAATGGAGTGCAACGGTATGGAGTGGTGTGGAATGGAATTCAATGGAGTGGAATGGAATGGAATGAAGAGTAATGGCATTGAATGGAATAGAGAGGAATGAAAAGGATAGAAATGGAAGGAATCGAAAAGAAATGAAGGAAGGGAATGGAAAGGAGAGGAATGGAATGAAACGGAATTGAATGAGGGGAATGTAATAGAATATAAGGAATGGAATGAAGACAAATGGAATGGAAATAAAAGGAATATAATGGAAAGTAAAGGAATGGAGAGAAATGATATGGAATGGAATGGAAGGTAATGGAAAGCAGAGAAATAGAATAAAATAGAAATGAATGGATAGGAATAGATTGGAATAGAGAGGAATGGAATGGAACAGAGTGGAATGGAATGGCATATAATTGTGTGGAATGGAATGGAGCAGAGTGGACTGGAATGGAATGGAGAGTAACTGAATGGAATTGAGAGTAATGGAAAGGAATGGAATGGAATTAAATGGAATTTAATGGAATTTAATGAAGAGAAAATTAAGAGAATGGAAAGGAATGGAATAGAATGAATGGAATGGAGAGGAATTGATTGGAGAGGAATGGAAGGGAGAGGAATGGAATGCAATGGAATGGAATGGAAAGGGAATTAATAAAATGGAAGGGAGAGGAATGGAATGGAAAGGAGGGGAAGGAATGGAATAGAGTGGATTGGAATGAAATGGAGTGAAATTCAGTAGACTGGAGTGGAATGAAAGGGAATGGAATGGAATGGAATGGAAGAGAATGTAGAAAATGGAGTGGAATAGAATAAAGAGATATGGAACAAAATGGATTGGAATGGAATGGAGAGGACTGGAATGGAAGGGAAAGGAATGCAATGGAATGGGAAGGAGAATATTGGAATGGAGTGGAAAGGAGACGAATGGAATAGAATAGAATTGGATGGAGAAGACGTATTGAAATGGAGAGGATTGTAATGGAATGGAATGAAATGCAGGGGCATATAATAGAGTGGAATATATAGGAGTAGATTGGAGTGGAATAGAATGGAGAGGTTTGGAATGGAATGGAGAGGAATGGAATAATGGAATGGACTGGAAAATTGAATGAAATGGAAAGGAAATGAATTTAAGGGAGATAAAAGTAATAGAGTGGAATGCAATGGAATGGAAGGAAATGGAGTGGAATGGAATGGAGAGGAATAGAATGCAGAGGAATGGAATCGAGAGAAATGGAATAGAGAAGAAAGGAGTTGAATGGAATGGAATGGAGTGGAATGAAATTTAATGGCCTAGAGTGGAATGGAATGGAGTGGAATGGAATTGAATGGCCTAGAGTGGAATGGAATGGAGTGGAGTAGAGTGGAATGCAGTGGGAGGTAAAGGAGTGGAGTGGAGTAGAATGGAATTGAGTGGAATGGAATGGAAAGGAATGGAATGGAGAGGAATGGAAGGGAGAGAAACGGAATGGAATGGGGTGGAATGGAATGGAATTGAATGGAATGAAATGGAATGGAATGGAGAGGAATTAAATGGAATGGAATGAAATGGAATTAAAAGAAATCGAATGGAATGGAATGGAGTGGAAATTAATAGAATGCAATGGAATGAGGAGGAATAGAAAGGAGAGGAATGGAATGGAACGGAGAGGAATGGAATGGAACGGAGAGGAATGGAATTGGAAGGAAAGGAATAGAATAGAACGGAATGGAATGTAAAGGAATGGAATTGAATGCAGCAGAATGAAAAGGAATGGAGTGGAATGGAAAGGAATGGAATGCAGAGGCGACGAATGGAAGGGATAAAAGGGGAATGGAATGGAAACGAGTGGAATGGAATGAAATGGAGTGGAATTCAATGAGCTGGAGTGCAATGAAATGGAATGGAAAGGAATGGAGAGGAATGAAATGGAATGGACAGGAATGGAATGGTATGAAATGGAATGTAAAGGAATTTAATGGAGACAAATTTAATAGAGTGGAATGCAACGGAATGGAATGAAATGGAGTGGACTGGAATGGAGAGGAATAGAATGGAAAGGAATGGAATGAAATGGACTGGACTGGAATTGAATGGCATAGAGTGGAATGGAATGGAGTGGATTGGAGTGGAATGGAATAGAATGGAGTGCAGTGGAATGGAATGAAGTGGAATGAAATGGAAAGCAATGGAATGGAGAGGAATGGGATGGAGAGGAATGGATTGGAAAGGAATGGAATGGTGAGGAATGGAATTGAATGGAATGGAATGGAGAGGAATGAAATGGAATGGAATGAATTGGAAAGGAGAGAAACGGAGTGGTATTGAATCGAACGAAATGGAATGTAGTGGAAATTAATAGAATGCAATGGAATGAGGAAGAATGGAATGGAGAGGAGTGGAATGGAACGGAGAGGAATGGAATGGAAAGGAGAGAAATAGCTTACTACAGAAAGGAATGGAGAGGAATGGAATCTAATGGAGAGGAATGATATGGAATGGATTGGAATGGAATGGAATGGAATGGAATGACGAGATATGATATGCAATGGAAAGGAATGGAAGGGAATGGAATAGAGTGTAATGGAATGGAGTGGAGTGGAATGGAAATGAAAGGAATGAGGAGTAACAGAATGAAATGGAGAGGAATGGAATGGAAGGGAATGATATGGTATGGAAAAGAGAGGAATGACATGGGGAGGAATGGAATGGAATGGAAAGGAATGATATGGAATGGAATGGCAAGGTAAGTAAAGGAATGGAGTGGAATGGAGCGGAATGGAATGAAATGGAGAGGAATGGACTGGAAAGGAATGGAATGGAATGGATTGGATTGGAGTGGAAAGGAATGCAATGGAATGGAAAGGAATGGAATGGAATAGAAAGGAATGATATAGAATATAATGGAATGGTAAGTAATGGAATGGAGAAGAACAGAGCGGAATGGAATGAAATGGAGAGGAATGGAATGGAGATGAATGGAATGAAAAGGAATGAAATGGAGAGAAATTGAAAGGAATGAGATGGAAAGTAATGGAATGGAACGCAATGAAATGGAGAGAAATGGAATGGAAAGGAATTGAATGAGGGGAAGTCAATAGAATGGAATGGATTGAAGAGAAATGGAATGAAAAGGAAAGGAATGGAGAGAAATGATATGGAATGTATTTTAATGGATGGAAATGGAATGGAGAGGAATGGAATACAATAGAATTGAATGGAGAGGAATGGACTGGAAGAAAGAGGAAAGGAATGGAACGGAGTGGAATGGAATGGCTAATAATTGTGTGGAATTTAATGTAGTGGGTGGAGTGCTATTGAGTGGAGTGTAATGAAATGCAATTGAGAAGAATGCAGTGGAATGGAATGGAAAGGTATGGAATGGAATAAAATTGACTGGAGAGAAATTTAATAGAGACGAATGGACAG
>NW_007253005.1:0-361 GCF_000164805.1 Carlito syrichta | reverse complement strand
GAACGGAATGGAATGGAATGGAGAGGAATGGAATAGAATAGAAATGAATGGAGAAGAATGGAATGGAATAGAGAGGAATGTAAAGAAATGGAAAGGAATGGAATGGCATAGAATGGAGTGCAATGGTATGGAGTGGAGAGGAGTGGAATTGAATGGAGTGTAATGGAATGGCATGGAAAGTAATGACATTGAATGGAATAGAGTGGAAAGGAATGGAAAGAAATGTAATGGAAAGGAATTTAATGGAGAGAAATGTAATACAGTGGAATGGAATGGAATGAAATGGAGTGGAATGGAATGGACAGGAAGGGAATGGACAGGAGTGGAATGGAATGGAATGGAGTGGAGTGGAATTGAGTTT
>NW_007253004.1:0-9642 GCF_000164805.1 Carlito syrichta | reverse complement strand
TCTTTACTAGCGGAAATAACGAACTAGATGCCTAGCTAGCTAGCTAGCTGACTTATCTAGCTGACTTAACTGGTCAGCTAGCTGACATAACTTGCTTATTTATCTAGCTACCTAGCTAGGCAGCTGAATTAACTAGATGAAATAACTAGATAACCAGCTTTCTAGCCATCTGACTTAACTAGTTTTTAACTAGCTAGTGAGCTGGCTAGCCAACTGACTGAATGAGGTGATTTAACTAGCTAGTCAACTGGTTAGCCAACTGAATTAAATTGTTGATTAGCAAGCTAGTCCACCTACCTGAACAGCCTATTAACCAGCCAGCTTATCTTTCCAGCAGCATAGCTAGTCAGCTGGCTACCTAGCTGGCAACTAGCTGACTTAACTAGATAGATATCCAGCTAGCCAGTCGGCTTATCTAGCCAGACACCTAGCTAGCCAGCCGTCTATCCAGCTCACTTAACTTGCTGACTTAAGTAGATAAACAGCCGGCTAGCCAGCAGACTTAATTAGCTAGCTACGTGCACAGCCTGTTGGCTTGCCAGCTGACTTAACTACTTAGCTACCTAGCTAACCAGCTGGTTGTTGAGCTGACATAACTAGATTATTTAACTAACTAGTTAAGTGGTTAGCCAGCTTACTTAACTAGCTAGCTACCCAGCTAGGCAGCTGGCTCACCAGTTGACTTAACTCACTGACCTAACTAGCTAGCAAGCTGACTTACTTCTGACTTATCCAACTAGCTACCAAACTTGTCAGCTGGCTTAACTAGCTAGCTTAACTAGTTAGCTACTTAACTAGCTATCTAGCTAGCCACCTGACTTAACAAGCAGACATAACTAGCTATCTAGCTGAAAGAACTATCTGTCTTATGTAGCTTGCTTCCTAGATAGCCAGCTGTCTTAGCTAGTTAAAATAACTAGCTAACAAGATGGCTACCCATCTGACATAATTAACTTTTTAACTAGCTAACCAGCTGGATAGCCAACTGACTTAATGTGTCGACTTAACTAGCTAGGCAGCTGGATGCCAGTTGACTTAACCAGCTGACTTAACCAGCTAGTCAGCAGGCTAGCCAGCTGACTTAACTATCTGGCTATCTGTGTAGCCAGCTGTCTATCCATATGACTTACCTAGCTGACTTAAGCTAGAAAGCTGGCTAGCCAGCTGACTTAACTAGCTAGTCAACTCCCTAGCCAGTTGCTAGCCAGCTGTCTTAACTAGGTGAATTGAACAGTTAATTTGCTTGCTAGCAAGCTGAATTATCTAGCTACCTACATACCTAGTCAGCTGACTAGAAAGCTGACTAAACTAGCTGACTTAACCAGCTAGCCAGTTGGCTAGTGAGCTGACTTAACTCACAGACATCACTAGATAGCCAGGTAGCTATCTAGCTGACTTAACTAGCTAGGTACCTACCTTGCCAGGTGGCTAGCCAGTTCTCTTAACTAGCTGAATTAACCAGTATCCAGCTGGCTAACCAACAGACTAAACTAACTCACTAACTAGCAAGCCAGCTGCCTAGCCTGCTGACTTAACTGGCTGCCTTAACCAGTTAGCTACCTATCTAGCCAGCTGACTTAAATAGTTAGCTAACTAGCTAACTACGTAGCTTCCCAGCTGACTTAAATACTTAGCTACCTAGCTGGCTACCAGCTAGCAAGCTGACTTAAATAGTTAGCTGCCTCGTTAGCTGACTTAATCAGTTAGCTAACCATTCAGCTTACTTATTGTCTAACCTGCTAGCTAGTTGACTTAATTATCTGACTTAACTTGTTAGCTAACGAGCTACCTAACTGACACAACCAGCTGACTTAACTCGTTAGCTACTAGCTAGCTAGCTGACTCATCCAGCTGACTTAACTCATTATCTAACTAGATAGCTAGTTTACTTCCTGACTCAACCCGTTTGCTAACTAACTAGCTAGCTGACTCAACCAGCTGACTTCCTGTTAGTTACCTAGCTAAGTACCTGTCCCCACCTGCTGATTTAACCCATTATCTCACTAGCTAGCTGGCTCTCTTAAGCAGCTGACTAAATTAGAATGCTGACTTAACTATCTGACTTAGCTAGCTGACTTAACTACCAAGCTAGCAGACTTAACTGGCTGACTTAACTAGTTAGCTAGCTCACTTAACTACCTGAATTAAATAGTTGGCTAACTAACTGAATAACTAGCTGACTTATCTAATTACCAAAGTAGTTAGGTAGCAGACTTAAGTAGCTGACTTAAATAGTTAGCAAACTAGTGAGCTAGTTGACTGAGCTAGCTGACTTAGCTAGCTAGCTGGTTAGCTTGCTTACTTAGTTAGCTGACTTAACTAGTTGGCTAAGGAGATAGCAGATTTAACGAGTTGGTTAACCAGTTAGCTAACTGTTTTAACTAGTTTGTAAACGAGTTAAATAGCTGACTTAGCTAGTTGAATAAGGAGTGACCTAGGTTACTTAACTTGTTGGCTGACGAGTTGCCTGACTAGTTAGCTGATTTAACACGCTGGCTGACTACTCAGCCAACTTATTACCTGGCTTAACAAGGTGGCCCACTAGTCGGCCTACTAGTTAGCTGGGTCAACCAGTGGACTTACAAGCTGGCCCAATAGTTGGCACGATTAACTAGTTGGCTGGCTGGTTTCAGCTAGTTACTTGGCTAACTAGTTGGCTAGCAACTCAACTAGCTGGTCAGCTAACTAGTGGGATTACTCACTTTCCATCTGGTCAGCTAAATATTCGGCTTGCTCACAAGCCCACCAGTCAGCAACTTGGTCGGCTCCTTCACCAGGCAACATGTCCACTAACTTATTGACTCGTTTGCAGGGCAACAGGTCAGCGAACTAGTCGGATTGCTTGCCATTCGACTAGTTAAGTCAGCTCACAGGTCAGCTCACTCACTGACTGAATAGTTAAAGTAGCTCATGCATTGGCTCACTCACCAGCCAACTTGTTGAGTAGGCTCATTGGTCAGCTCACTCACCAGTCAACTAGTTAAGTATGACCAGTCAGCTCACTCACCAGTCGACTAAATTCAGCTGACGAATCATCTCCCAATTCGGTCAACTAGTTAAGTCAGTTGACCATTCTACTCACCTACCGGCTGAGTAGTTAAGTCAGCTTACCAGTTGGCTCACTCACCGGTGAACTAGTTAATTCTGCTGACCAGTCGGTTCACTCGCCAGTCGACTAGTTAAGTCAGCTAAACTGTTGGCGCTCTCACTGGCTGACTAGTTAAGTCAGTTTACCAGTCAGCCTACTAGCCGTTCAACTAGTTAAGATAGCTACACAATCGTCCGACTATTAGGCCAAATGTCAGTTGACAATTTAGGTAAGCTTTCTAATTCACCGACTAGTTAGGTCAGCTAAATAGTTGGCCAACTCCTCGAATGACTAGTTAGGACAACAAAATTAGTCAGCAAACTAGTTATCAGAGCTAATTAGTGGGCCAACTCGTCAGTCAACTAGTTAATCCAGCTAAATACTCGGTCGACTATTCGGCTAACTTTTTATGGCAGCAAACAAGTTTGGCCGAGTAGTCAGCCAATGTATTAAACCAGCTAAATAGTTGGTCGACTCATCAGTCAACAAGTTATGTCACCTAGCTAACTCGTCAACCAACTAGTCAATTGAGCTAGATATCTAGTTCACCAACTAGTTAAAACAGTTAGCTAACTGATTAACCAAATTATTAAGTCAGCTAGCTATCTCGTAAGCCAACTAGCGAAATCAGTTAGCTATGTCTGCTAGCTAACCAGCTAACTAGTTATGGCAGCTAGCAAAATCAGGTAGCTCACTTGTTAGCTAACTTTATGTCAGTTATTTAAGTCTGCTTACTGACTAGCTAATTAATTAAGTCAGCTAGTTATACAGCAAGTTAAATAGTTAGCTAACTCTTTAATTCACATACTTAAGTTTGGTAGCTAACTAGGAAGTCTGCCAATTAAGTCAGCTAGCTAAGTTAGTTTTCTAATATTGTCAAATGGTTAAGACAGCTAGCTAGCTAGTTAACTAATGGGTTAAGTTAGCAGGTTGAATCAGATAGTTAGCTAGTTAACTAACATATTAAGTCAGCTGGTTGAGTCAGCTAGCTAGCAAGTTAGGAAATGGGTTGGGTCAGCTGGTTGAGTAGGCTAGCTAGCTAGTTAGCTAACGAGTTAAGTCAGCTGGCTGAGTCAGCTAGCTACCTAGCTAGCTAAAGATTTAAGTCAGCTGGTTATGTCAGTTAGCTACCTCGTTAGCTAATGAATTAAGATAATTAAGTCACCTAGCTACCACGTTATATAATGAGTAAGCTAACGAGTTAGCTAACTGGTTAAGTCAGCTAGCTAGCTAGGCAGCTAACTATTTTGGTAGGCTGGCTAGCTAGGTATCTAGCTAGTTAGCTAGGTATTTAATTCAGCTGGCTAGCTAGGCAGCTTGCTAGTTTAGTCAGCTACTTAAGTTAGTTGGCTAGCCAGCTGGCTAGCAAGGTGGCAAGCTAGTTAAGTCAGTTGGCTAACCAGCTGGCTAGCTGGTTAATTCAGCTAGGTAAGAGAGCTGGCAAGCCAACTGAGAATGTAGGTAACTAGCTAGTTAGTCAGCTAGATAGATACCTAGTTAGCTAGTGATATCAGTGAGTTAAGTCAGCTGGCTAGCCAACTGTCAATCTGGTTGTCAGCTAGTTTAGTCAGCTGTCTAGCCAGAAGGTTAGTTAGGTAGTTACCTAGATATGTCAGCATGCTATCCAGCAGGCTAGCAGTTCAAGTCAGCTAGTTAAGTCAGCTGGTTAGCCTGCTGGCTAGGTAAGTAGCTAACTAGTTAAATGAACTGGCTACCCAGCTTGCTAACTTAACTCAGCTATGTAATCAACTGGCAAGCAAGCTGGCTAGATAGAGAGACAGCTAGTTGAGTCAGCTGACTAGGCAGCTGACTAGCTGTTTAATTCAGCTGGCTAGCTAGGTAAGAAAGCTCTTTAAGTCAGTTGCCTATCCAGCTGGTTAGCTAGTCAAAAAGCTAGTGAAGTCAGACGACTATCCATCTGGTTAGCTAGTTATTTCTGCTAGTTAAATCATCTGGCTAGCTAAGAAGCTAGCTATATGTCAACTAGTTATGTCAGGTAGCTAGCTAGTTAAGTCAGCTGGCTAGCTAGATAGCTATATAGGTAGCTAGCTAGTTGAGCCAGCTAGTTAAGCCACCTGGCTAGAAAGATTGCTAGCTACTTAATTCAGCTGGTTAAGTCA
The DNA here is from genome assembly GCF_000164805.1 of Carlito syrichta. Taxonomy (NCBI): domain Eukaryota; kingdom Metazoa; phylum Chordata; class Mammalia; order Primates; family Tarsiidae; genus Carlito; species Carlito syrichta. Next base: position 4,434 of record NW_007253004.1, on the reverse strand, counting down.
GCTTTCTAGCTAGTTACGTCAGTGAGTTAACTCAGTTGGCTAGCCAGCTGCCTAGCTGTGTAGCTAGCTAACTAAGTCAACTGGCTATGCAGTTAGATAGTTAATTAAGTAACCATGTTAAGTCAGCTCACTAGCAAGCTGGATATCTAGGTAGGTAGGTAAAGTCACTTGGCAAGACAGCAGCCTACAAAGGTAGCTAGAGAATTAATTCAGCTGGCTAACCAGGTGATTAGCTAGGTAGCTATGCAGTTAATTCAGCCTGCTACACAGCTGGCTACCTGATTAAGTAAACTAGTTAAGTCTGCTGGCTAGCCAGCTGGCTGGCTAGCTAAGTCAGCTAGATAATTCAGCTGGCTTCCCAGCTGGCTGGCTAGGTAGCTAGCTAGTTAAGTCAGCTGGCTTGTTAGCTGGCTAGCAGAATTAACAAGCTTGGTATCTAGCTATCCAGCTGACTAGCCAACTGATTTAACTAGTTGACTTAATCAGCTAGCAAACTGGCACAAGTAGCTGACTTAACTAGTTAGCCAGCCTCCTACCCAGCTGACTTAACTAGCTCTCTACCTAGCTAGCTAGCTGGCTGGTCAGCAGACTTTACTAGCTGACTTAATTAGCTGGGCAGTTGGCTAGCCAACTGACTTAACAAGTTCGCTACCTAACTAGCCAGCTGGTTAGCCAGTTGAAATAACTAGCGGACTTAAATAGCTTGTCTGCTTGCTACACAGCTGAATTGCATAGCTTGCTATATAACTAGCCAGCTGGCCAGCTAGCTGACTTTAATAGGTGACTTAACGAGCTAGACAGCTGATTAGACAACTGACATGAGTAGCAAGCTACCTAGCTAGACAGCTGGTTATCTAGATGACTTAACTAGGTAGCTTAAATAGATAGCCATCGGGCTAGACATATGTCTTAACTATCTGGCTACCTAGCTAGTCAGCTGTATAGTCAGTTGACTTAACTAAGTGTCTTATGTAGCTAGCCATCTGGCTAGCAGGCTGAACTAACTGCCTAGCTACCTAGCTAGAGAGATGGATAGCCTGCTGAATTAACTAGCTGGCTAACTACATAGCCCACTAGCTTGCCAGCTGACTTAACTACCTAGCTACCTACCTAACCACCTGTCTAGTCAGCTGACTTATCTAGGTTACTTAATTAGCTAGCTGACTGGCTAGTCAGCTTCGTTCAATAGCTAGCTACCCATCTAGGCAGCTGGCTAGCCTGCTGACTTAGCTTGCTGACTTAACTAGCTAGAAAGCTAACTTAACTGGCTGACTAAGCCAGATAGCTACAAAGCTAGCTAACACTCTTAATTAGCTAGCTACTTAGATAGCTATCTAGCTAGCCAGCTGACTTAACTAACTGAATTAACTAGCTAGCTCACTGACATAACTAGCTGACTTATGTAGCTAGCTTCCTATCTAGCCAGCTGATTTAACTAGCTGAAATAACTGGCTAGCCTGATGAATAACCATCTGACACAACTAGCTTTCTAACTAACTAACCAGCTGAATAGCCAACTGACTTAACCAGCAGACTTAACTAGCTAGCCAGATGGTATTCAGCTGACTTAACTAGCTGAGTTAACTGGCTAATCAGCTGGCTAGCCAGCTGACATAACTAGCTTGCTGCCTATTTAGCAAGCTGTCTAGCCAACTGATTTACCTAGCTGATTGAAGCTAGCAAGCTGGCTAGCCAGCTCAATTAACTATCTAGCTACCTACCCTAACAGAAGGCTCGCCTGCTGACATAACTAGATGACTTGAAAAGCTAGCTGTCTAGCCAGTTGACTAAACTAGCTGACTTAACCAACTAGCCAGTTGGCTAGCCAGCTTACTTAACTCGAAGACATCACTATCTAGCCATGTACTTATCTAGCTGACTTAACTAGGTAGCTACCTAACTTGCCAGTTGGTTAGCCAGTTGATTTAATTACCTGAATTAACTAGCTAGCCAGCTGGCTAGCCAACTGACTTAACTACCTTACTACCTAGCTAGCCAGTTGGCCAGCCAGTTGATTCAATTAGATGAATTAACTAGCTAGCTACCTAGAAAGACAGCTGACTTAAATTGTTGGCTAACTAGCTAGCTACCTAGCTATCAGCTGATTTAAATAGTTAGCAAACTAGCTAGTTGCATAGTAACAAGCTGACTTAAATAGTTGTGTAGCTAGCTAGCTTACTTAACCAGCTAGCTAACTAGTTAGCTTACCCGTTATTTAACGTGCTATCTAGCTGACTCAATCTTCCAACTTAACTCTTTAGCTAATGAGATTCCTAGGTGGCTCAAGCAACTGACTTAACATGTTAGCTAACCAGCTAGCAAGCTGACTTATCCAGCTAGCTTGACTCCTTAGCTAACTCGGTAGCTAGCCTACTCAACCAGCTGACTCAACACGTTTGCAAACTAGCAAGCTAGATGGCTCAACCATCTGACTTAGCCAGTTAGTTTATTAGCTAACTACCAGACTCAACCTGCTGACATAACCCATTAGTTAATTAGCTAGCTAGCTGTCTTAACCAGCTGATTTAATAAGAAACCTGACTTAACTAGCTGAATTAGGTAGATGACTTAACTACTTAGGTAGCTGATTTAATTGACCAACTTAACTAGTTAGCTAGTTGACTTAAATACCTGAATTAAATAGTTAGCTAGCTATTTAACTAGCTGAATAACTAGCTGACTTAACGAATTAGCTAACTAGTTAGGTAGCAGACTTATGTAGCTGACTTGAATAGTTAGCTAACTACTGACATAGTTGACTTAGCTAGCTGACTTAACTAGCTGTCTAACGAGATGGTTAGCTGACTTAATGAACTGTTTAATGAGTTAGCTACCTGTTTTAACTATTTGGAAAATGAGTTAACTAGCTGCATTAACTATTTCTTTAACGAGTTAGGCAGGTGACTTAACTTGTTGGTTGATGAGTCGGCAGAATCGTTAGCTGTTTTAACATTTTGGTTGAGTACATGATCGACTTTTTTCCTGGCTTAACATGTTGGCTGACTAGTCGACAGACTAGTTAGGTGGGTTAGATATTTGACTAACAAGTTGGCCCACTAATCACCTCTGTTAACTAGGTGGATGACAAGTGTGCTGACCTAACTAGTTGGCAGAATAATTGGCCAATTAGTTAGATGGCCTAACTTGTTGGCAACTAGTTAGCTGAACTAGTCGGCAAACATGTTGGCTGACTAGTTGGCCGATTTGTTAGCTGACTTAACTACTTGGCCAGCTATGCAGCTGACCGGTTAGCTGACTTAAGTAGAAGTCGGTTGTCGAGTAAGCTGACAGGTGAGCTGTTTAAACTAATTGTCTGGCGAGTCATCCGACAGGTCATCTGACTTAACTAGTCAGCCGGCAAGTGAGCTGACTGGTCAGCTGACTTAACTATTTTCCTGGCGAGTGACCTGACTGGTCAGCTGAATTTAGTCAACTGGCGAGTGAGCCGAATGGTCAGAGGCGTTAACTAGGCGGCCAGCCAGGGAGCCGAATTGTGAGATGATTTAACTAGTAAACTGGTGAGTGAGGTGACAGATGACCTGCCATAACTAGTCAGTTGGCAAGCAAACCGACTGGTGAGCTGGCTTAACTAGTCAGCCAGAGAGCAAGCTGACTAGCAAGCTAACCTGTTGAACTGTGAGAGACCCGACATGTTAGTTGACCTGTTGGCTGGTGAGCGAGCCGACTAATTTCCTGTCCAGTTGGCAGGCAATGGAGCCGACTAGTTAGCTGACCTGATGGAAAGAGAGCGATGCCACTAGTTAGATGACCAGCTAGTTGAGTTTCTAGCAGACTAGTTAGCTAAGTAACTAGCTGATTTGCTAGCTGACTTAACTAGATAGTTGACTAGCTACCTGGCTAACTAGTTGACATTACTGGATACAAAAAAGTTATCTACCTGTTTAGCTAGCTGACTTAACTAGCTAGCTAACAGGCTAGTTAGCTGAATAGCTGACATAACTATCTAGTTGGCCAGCTGGCTAGGTGACGAGCAAGCTGAATAGCTAGCTGACTTTACTAGCTAGCTGAATAGCTAGCTGACTTGCTAGCTGTCTTAACTAGCTAGCTGGACAGCTAGCTGACTAAAGTAGTTGACTAGCATGTTGGCTGGATAGTTGGCTACCCACCTGACTTAAATAGTTAGCCAAATGTTTGGCTACACTGCTAGCCATCTGGCTTAACTAGCTAGCTACCTGGCTGGTTAGCTGGCTAGGGATCCAGCTACCTAGCTAGTGGGCTGGCCAGCTGATTAGCCAACTGGCTTAATTAGGCAGGCTGTTGACTGGACAGTTGGATAGCAAACAAGCTTAACTAGACAGGCACCCTGCTGGTCAGCCGGCTAGCCAGCCGGCTTAACTAGCTGACCAGCTACCTTATAAGCCTGCTACCCCGCCGGCTTAACATGCCAACCACCTAGCTAGCCAGCCGGCTAAC
>NW_007253003.1:10038-11115 GCF_000164805.1 Carlito syrichta | reverse complement strand
ATAACCTCTCCTGTTAGAAAATTCACACAGAAAAGTCAGGGGAAGAGTATACAAATGGTAAAAGGTTTCCAAAAGGATATTGGATAGAACACTAACATCTACAAACTTGTTGCCTAGCCTAGTTTCTTATTGTGATCAGCACAGGATCCAGTAGAAAACAGATGGAGCACGCAAATTAGAATACTTCTAGAAAGGTTTAACAAAAGGAGTATATAGAAATATATGAAAGGCAAGTCAGAATAAATAGCTCAGTGCCCTGGAGTTAGTCTCAAGGGGAGGTGCAGTCACGAGAATCCATGTGAAAGTGAGCTGTTATGAGAGACCCACCTAGAGAAGAGCAGGGATAGCTGGTTAAAGCACAGAGCCAACCTCAGGAGACTTGAAAGGAAGAGTTCAGGAGAACAAATACTCTGATCTCACTTTCTTCCTTCCCTTGGGTCTCTTGATTAGGCTCTCCATAGGTGGAATCTAGCAGGAAGTTAGAAAGTAGGAATCCATTGTTGTGGTGCATTCAGACCAGCCCTGGGGAAGACAGCAGGGTAGGAGTGGTCAGAAGGTGGATCTATAGGGTCAACATAAGCTATTAGGCTCTTTGATGCTCTTCCAATCTTCTGTCTGTAGAGCAGCCATAGATAACTTTCTAAAGTGCAAATATGATGAAGCCATTCCCTTTCTTTTTAACCTTTTAGTGGTTCTACATTAAACTTTAGCCCTCTAAAATATATTCTTTATTGTTTCTTTGTGGCTAGTCTCTTGCTATTTCCGGCATCTTTACTCTCCTTCAATCTCACGTTCCTCAGCCATGATGAACTGTGTTTTAGACACTAAAACTTATCATTTGTTCCTCTCGCAGAAGTTTCTGTAGGCTGAATTCACTACTTGGATCCCTGTTCCACCCAGAACCAACCACAACAGGGAGTGATGGCAGAAGATTAGCAAAACTCTTTCTCCTATTGTTCGGATGATGGGCCACCAGTCACCTATTAATATCTAGCTCTGTTAAATGTGAGTATATTTCCAGGCAATCTTGTTTATGGAAAAATCAGCCCTGATTGGCAAATTACCACTGGGCTTCCC
>NW_007253003.1:3821-9988 GCF_000164805.1 Carlito syrichta | reverse complement strand
AAATCACTGCACTTTGGTGGTTTCAGCCTCCAAAAGAATAACAATATTCACTCTTTTCTTCTTTATAAATATATATGACAATTATTTATTATATATGTGAAATGCCTTGGCAATGGGAAATTAAAAAGCTGTATGAATGTGGATTGTTTTTATTAAGTCATATTTTGGTTTATGCAATAGATAGATCACATTTTATTATATTATTTTCTTTAAGGCACTTGATTTTAATTAGTAAACATTTTTTAGAATTTACATACCTCGGGAACTATTTAAAGAACATGCTACTCTTTTACATAAATAAATGGGAACAGAGTCATAAATAATGAGAAAAAAGATGAAAAGCAACTTGACTCCCGTTATGTTTGTAATTATAATGAAGACATTTTTCTTCTTTGTTCATTTTTTCGTTCTCTCTTTTACACAACAAAGTCAGTTACATAAGCAACTCTTCATTTTCATTACTTATCTTGTTCCCTTCTAAAATTACTTGATGCTAGAAGCCTGTTACGTGATGAAGCTAGATGAAGATAAATTCATTGAGCACTGTGGATTATGCACTTGCTGTTAATGGAGTGTTTGAGGGTTTTGAATAGAAAACCAGTACAAGGCTTTGTCTTGGGAAAAATGCATATAATGTATGCATGCTCTGAGTAATATCACTAGGAAATCTTTCAGAATTTTAAATAGTGGTTGGACTCAGTTATGGTTTACTTTCTATTTTTTTTTTCCGCCAGGTGCTGAGGTTGACTCAAAACTGGGGAGCCTTTTGGGTCACCTGATAAATGAGTAAGAACCAAACTCCCCAGTGTAGTACATGCTGCCCCTAAAATCCAAAGACACCTAGCAAATTCTGTTTTACTCATTCGTTTTATTCACCTAGGGTTGGAGGTGCAAGGTTCAGTAACTCCTTTACCTTGCAAGAAATGTTGACATGCTTTTGACTCCTACAATTTCACCAACATCCAAGCCACTGGTTACCTCCAACTCTCTCTCTGAGAACTCTTTTACTCATTGGGTCTATTGATTTAGTGTCATCACTTCAATGTGCTGCTATGTGGAATGTTCAGATCAGCCATTGTCTTTGATTTATTGTGACAGAGAACTGGCAAACTAGCATATATCCAGAGCATGACTGTGACTATACAAGCTGCCTGTCCTAGGCGAATAAGAACCGCCTCAGAGCCAGGCTCGGTGGCTCAGCCTGTAATCCTGCGCATTTGGGAGGTTGAGGTGAGTGGATTGCCTGAGCCCGCGGGTTCGAGACCCGCCTGGGCAGCGAGACCTCATCTCTACAATAAACCAAAAAATCAGCCGGGCATGGTAGCGCATGCCTGTAATTCCAGCTACTTGGAAGGCTGAGGCGGAAGGATCGCCGGAGCCCAGCAGGCTGAGGCTGCGGTGGCCGGGAGCGGCCACTGCACTCCAGTCTGGGCGACAGAGTGAGACTCCAACTCAAAACAAAACAAAACACAACAAAACAAAACAAAAAAAAGAACTGCCTCATATGCTACTTCCTGATGAACACTATAAACAATATACGCACTCAGATCAAAATTTACATGGACTTAATTGGTCTGTTTTAGTCAAGACACCATATCCAGAATAACAGCTGTGATAGAGGCTTGGATAAATTCATTATGCTTCACCATGATTCTATAGTTTTTAGAGAGTCTAGATTCGTGAATTAAATGGTGATAAAGTAGGGACCAACTCTCTCACCTCTTTTGAACACATAGGGGTGAAATTAACCACTGCCATTCTAACCAGGATATGACACTCATTGATTTCAAAGACTTTGATTGATAGGAAGTTTCAAGGGCATCTTCTTGGCCTTTTTGTGAAGGTTCTTACTCCATATGCCAAGGAATCAATGTGAGGGTCCTGGGATTTGAGTATGCCCATTCCAGTTATGCATTGAACTGTTAGATTCATGGATACACTGGTTCTACAATGAGATGACCCTGGAGTGGGATTTCATTTGTCACATGATTTCCACATATCCTTACTATGATAGCGGGACTGTGGTGTGCTTTTTGTCTCTGATATCAGCATTAGTTAGACTCTATGCAGCAGTCTCAAAGATATGGGTGGTTTTCTTTTCCACTGTTAGATTACCCATGCAAATGTCTATAGGTTCTTTTGGAAAAGGAAATAATTAATTAAAACTGTATGAACTTGACATGGAGTTGCAGGGTCCTTCTATAAGGAGACAATTTTCAGTTGATACATCTGGGTGTGAGAACTGGTTCATGTCTAGAAACTGGACATCTGATTATAACTTTCTGTAGGCAGTTGACATGATCCACTCTTGACCTCTTTTTATTGCACCATGTATATCAAGCTGGCTGCTCATTTGTCTTGCCCTAGTAACACCATGGTCAATAGACATCAGCATAGGTATCTGCAGGTCAATGCCCCTAGTTGCCATTTTGATCTTGTTCTATTGTGATAAGTTCATCTTACCTCTAGAGGTTATGTGCTTTTATCTGGTCTTGCTATTCTGGAATCCTGTTGCATTCATTGATACTAGGAAGCCAAGTTCTGTATCTGTAACAGTACCTTTAATAGTCTGTCTTGGCCTATACTATTGATCCTCGGAATAATGTTGGTGATTACCTCAGTATCACCTGTTTTTTTTCCCTGTGTAAACAATGTACTCTGGCTTTCTAAGGAATATGGTCATTTGATGGACTCTTGGGTCTTATATAGTACCTCTCTTCTAGCATGCTCACTTTCTAAGCCTGATCTCTCCCTCAATTTTGCACAGGCAGTTCTGCTAACTCTATATCACTTAATGTGGAGTATTAGGTATTTTTGAAGATCACAAGCAGCCATCCAGTAATATATGAATATTTTCTCAAGTGGCACTTGTCAAGGTGTTAAATCTTCAGTCATGGAAAAAGTGTCCCCTATCAACAAAACCTGACCTTACCTAGCCTTATATTCCAAGCCCCCCCCCAACAGTTGAACAGTGTGACTATCCACTCCCAAGCATTCTCCCTCAGATCACACCAGTGTATGTTAACCAGGTTTTGTAGCTCCTTCTATGTATAACGTTTCTCCCCATTTCCCCCATTACTCTCCACCCTGGTAACTACTGTTTTATTCTCTATTGCTGTATATTTGACTTTCTTATTTCTTTAGATTTCACATATAAGTGAGATTATGAAATATTTTTCTTTCTGTGCCTGGCTTCCTTCACTTAGCATTTACAGAAACCATAGGGGAGCAGATTTGGCCCAAGGTCTGGAGTTTGTTGGTTCCTGCTCGAAGACATGTGGGCCTCTTTAACTTCTGTTGTGGAATATTTCTGATGTTCAGTTAGAACATTCCCAATTTTAAGCTGGTAATTAATTGGGCCTGTCATTTTCTCTTCTTAACATATTAATAGTGCCCATTTAAAATCAATCCTACATTTTCCCTGTAGCCTTCAATTAAGAAAGATACTGCAGAAATAAGCGCATCTCCTTCTGTCTGTTTGTCCCAGATATGTGGGTGAAAATCCTACTAACTTCTATGCTTATAACATTCCAGAAGCTATCACCCACCACTCAACATCAGTGTTGTGGAAGGCAAGGATGGGATTCTTATTATTTGGCCAGCGTGTGATCCAGTTCCTTAAGTTCATCTTAAATTGGCTTCTTAGAAATACTTCCAGTAAAAAAAGTTTTAGGCTGGATTTCTAAGCAAACCTTAACAATAGGACTCACTCACAAGTGACTCATTAAGGAAATGCTTCCAGAAAAAAAAAGGAACCAGAAGAAGCAGGAAAAGGGGTAATAATAAAAGAGTGTCATTTCAGCAAAAATCAGTGCAGATCAGGTTGCTTATTGGGTGTGCGACCTATGAAATTGCACACCGTCCCTCATTCAGAAGGGCCCTATGCTAGGTTTAAAACTCTACTGCTATGTCTTAAAATTCTTAAGAAATTAATCATTGAATTTATATTTTGTAATTGAAGTTTGATGGGACAATGGAGCATGCAAATGTGCAGAGGAGTCACATGCAATTTGTGCATTTGTCATCTCTTGATTCCCCGTTCACATACAGCATTTGCAATGGCCCATGAGACAGAGAATTTTGGTGAACCAGCAATGTTGGAAGTTCATCAAGACTCAAATCAAAATTGTGTTGCATCTATGACTGTGTATTCGGTGGTGTCAACAGTTTTGACATGCTGTGCTTTTTCTTCAAAACAGAACTTGTTTGGAATGCAAAAAGAAGCCAATGACATTCTCAGATACACGAATAACCAAGAAAACATAATAGATTTTTTTCCAAGTGTGACTTCCCTGTGTTGGCAACTACATATGGTAAAAAGGATGACATAGAAGAAAAGGGGGAAATAAAATAACCCCTATTTCATTTTCCTTTCACTCCTTCCTTATCAGTAAGCCACAGATAGAGAGTTGGTAGAATGAGCACCTATCAAGAAATGAAAGGGAAGCACTTCAGTTACTTTTGTGTAGTGTTTTCATTGTTTTGGTAAGAATGAAATATATGTGCATGTACAAGCTACAAACTGCAAATTATGTAATTCCTGTGATTCTGCATATGAGTTAACTGTTCTTATTGGTATTTAAAACAGGCGTTCCACAATCTGAAGAATGGTAAAATTCAGGCTTATAATTTTAAAATTTAAGTATTATTTATCATTTTACTTAGAATGACATTAAATTTTAGATAATAACATCAACACAAAAGAGACCAGAGGATTAAAAAAAAATGTTTTACATTTTACTACCCTTAACAATACTCGCTTCCTGCTTTTTGAAGGGGGTGGCCACATATTTTCATTTTGGCTGGGCCTTGTATGTAGGATAACTTTGGTTGACCCCACAGGGAAAATCAGAAGCATGGAAATGTCTCAGAAATTGTCCTGAGATGGAACAAGGGAGTCAGGCTTTCATACGCTTGTACCAGATAGTCATTGTTTAAGGGCCTCTCTAAAGAGATGTAAATACTCAGGCACTGTGTTTGCCTGCATGTCCTACCAAAGCAGCCCCAGTAGTTTGAGGACTGACTTCTTAATACAGTTATAACCTCTCCTGTTAGACAATTCACACAGAAAAGCCAGGGGAAGAGTATGCAAATGGTAAAAGGTTTCCAAAAAGATATTGGATAGAACACTAACATCTACAAATTTGTTGCCCAGCCTAGTTTTTTATTGTGATCAGCACAGGATCCAGTACAAAACAGATGGAGCATGCAAATTAGAATACTTCTAGAAAGGTTTAACAAAAGGAGTATATAGAAATGTATGGAAGGGAAGTCAGAAGAAATAGCTCAGTGCCCTGGGGTTAGTCTCAAGCAGAGGTGCAGTCACCAGAATCCATGTGAAAGTGCGCTGTTATGAGAGACCCACCTAGAGAAGAGCAGGGATACCTGGTTAAAGCACAGAGCCAACCTCAGGAGACTTGAAAGGAAGAGTTCAGGAGAACAAATACTCTGGTCTCACTTTCTTCCTTCCCTTGGGTCTCTCGTTAGGGTTCTCCATAGGTGGAATCCAGCAGGAAGCTAGAAAGTAGGAATCCATTGTTGTGGTGCATTCAGACCAGCCCTGGGGAAGACAGCAGGGTAGGAGTGGCCAGAAGGTGGATCTGTAGGGTCAACATAATCTATTATGCTCTTTGACGCTCTTCCAATCTTCTGTCTGTAGAGCAGCCATAGATAACTTTCTAAAGTACAAATATGATGAAGCCATTCCCTTTCTTTTTTTTTTTTTTTTTTTTTGAGTTGGAGTCTCACTCTGTGGCCCAGACTGGAGTGCAGTGGCCGCTCCCGGCCACCGCAGCCTCGCCTGCTGGGCTCCTGCGATCCTTCCGCCTCAGCCTTCCGAGTAGCCGGAATTACAGGCATGCGCTACCACGCCCGGCTGATTTTTTGATTTATTGTAGAGATGAGGTCTTGCTGCCCAGGCGGGTCTCGAACCTGCGGGCTCAGGCAATCCACTCACCTCAGCCTCCCAAAGGCGCGGGATTACAGGCTGAGCCACTGAGCCCGGCCATTCCCTTTCTTTTTAACCTTTTAGTGGTTCTACATTAAACTTTAGCCCTCTAATATATATTCTTTATTGTTTCTTTGTGGCTAGTCTCTTGCTATTTCCAGCATCTTTACTCTCCTTCAATCTCACGTTCCTCAGCCATGATGAACTGTGTTTTAGACAC
>NW_007253003.1:0-3801 GCF_000164805.1 Carlito syrichta | reverse complement strand
GACTTGAAAGGAAGAGTTCAGGAGAACAAATACTCTGATCTCACTTTCTTCCTTCCCTTTGGGTCTCTTGATTAGGCTCTCCATAGGTGGAATCTAGCAGGAAGTTAGAAAGTAGGAATCCATTGTTGTGGTGCATTCAGACCAGCCCTGGGGAAGACAGCAGGGTAGGAGTGGTCAGAAGGTGGATCTGTAGGGTCAACATAAGCTATTAGGCTCTTTGATGCTCTTCCAATCTTCTGTCTGTAGAGCAGCCATAGATAACTTTCTAAAGTGCAAATATGATGAAGCCATTCCCTTTCTTTTTAACCTTTTAGTGGTTCTACATTAAACTTTAGCCCTCTAAAATATATTCTTTATTGTTTCTTTGTGGCTAGTCTCTTGCTATTTCCAGCATCTTTACTCTCCTTCAATCTCACGTTCCTCAGCCATGATGAACTGTGTTTTAGACACCAAAACTTATCATTTGTTCCTCTCGCAGAAGTTTCTGTAGGCTGAATTCACTACTTGGATCCCTGTTCCACCCAGAACCAACCACAGCAGGGAGTGATGGCAGAAGATTAGCAAAACTCTTTCTCCTATTGTTTGGATGATGGCCACCAGTCACCTATTAATATCTAGCTCTGTTAAAATGTGGAGTATATTTCCAGGCAATCGTGTTTATGGAAAAATTAGCCCTGATTGGCAAATTAACACTGGGCTTCCCTTAGTGTGGTGACTCTTGTTCCTGGACACATTTTTGTGGGATTCTTGGAAACCATGGAGTTGTTACAAGAGATATTAGCTCTAGTGGGCTCTGCAGCTTTCTAGCCAGGGCATCTCCCATTCTCATTTCATGTGAATCTTACCTCCTGGCAGTTGAGTTGTTACATAAGGGAGTAAATAGCTGCCAGGGGGTGTGTGAATTGTGGTATGAAATATTGCAAAGATCCACATTGAAGAGGAATGCGTGATACTATGCTGCTCACAAGCTCGCAATTCCTGTCCTATGTCCTTCTGAGTGACATGGTGCTAGTCTTACAAGTAAGAACATTTAGTTGAACTCAAGAAGACCATTTGGTAGTTGTTAAAGGGAATAGGTTAGAACGGATTTATTCTTGACAGCACCCCTGCTCCTCCTGCTTTTCTACAGCCATTCCCCTGTGCCTGTGTCCTCTCTCTGCACTGTTGTCTGCTGGCTAATTTCCATTGTTGTTCTGATCGTATCTTATATAGCTCTTAGAAACCTCCATTTCCCTACAGGGCATCTCACAAATGCTTGTGCTTATTCTGTCATAACACGGAATAGCAGTTATTTACGTTTTTACTACACTAAATTGAAAGATTCTGGTTGTTTGGGGAACATTCATTTCTCTTACTCTTTTGTATATAGCATTTAGCATGGTGTCTAACACAATGCAGTCAATAATACGGTTGATTAAATGAATTATGAACTAGACTTCCCTAAAGTTCTCAAACTTTCTTAGTTACACTTTACACTTTTTTAAATTTTAGAATTGTGGTGTACATGTGAGCATTTCCTGCTTAAATAAATTGTATGCAGGTGAAGTTTGGATTTTTAGTGAACTTTCTCTCCTCCTGGTACTGGTCATGGTACCCAATAGGTGGTTATATGCCCCATATCCCCACTCCTTCTCTTTGTTAGCAGTGTCCAGCATCAGTTGTTGCCATCTTTGTGTTCACATACCCAATGGTTCAGGCCTGCTTATGAGTGAGAACATATAGTATTCAGTTTTTTGTTCCTATGATAGTTCACCTGGAATGACGGTCTTCAGCTCTGTGTCCATGTTGCCACAAAGGACATGATTTTGTTCTTTTTAATACTGTGTAATATTCATCATGTATATGTACTATATTTCTTTATGCAGTCCACTTTCATTGGGCTGGGTTGGTTCTATGTGTTTGTTATTGTGAATAGTGCTGCCATGAACACATGTGTGCAGGTGTCTTTTTGGTAGAGAAATTTATGTCCCTCTGGGTATAATCACAGAAATAGGATTGCTGGATCACATGGTAGCTCACTTTTTTGTTCTTTGAAAAAACACCACACTCCTTTCCACAAAGGATGAACGAACTTATCTTCCCACCAAGAATATAGAAGCATTCCCTTTCTCCAAAAGCTTTGCCAACACATGTTGTTTTTTGACTTTTTATTTGCAGTCATCCTGACTGGTATGAAGTGGTATCTCATTGTAGCTTTTATTTGCATTTGTGTGATGGTTACTGAAACTGGGCATTTTTTCCATATATTTTGTCTGTTCAGATGTCTTCCTTCGCAAAGTGTCTGTTCATGTCCTTTGCCCACATTTTAATGGGGTCATTTGGTTTTTTTTCCCTGTCAATTCATTTGAGTTCTTTGTAGATCCTGGATGTTAGGACTTTGCTGAATGCATATTTTTCCTGTCTGTAGATGTCTCTTTACTGTCTTGATGGTTCTTTTCTGTGCAAAACCCTTTTTAGTTGATAAGGTCCCACCTGTCAATCTTAGCCTTTGGCAAATTTGCTTTTGAGGACTTGGTCAAGAATTCATTGCCTAGGCTGATGTCAAAACCTAGGCAAACTTGGGGTGTTTCATAAGTTTTCTTCTAAGATTCTTATAGTTTGAGGGTTCACATTGAATCCTGATTCATTTTGTTCATTTTGAGTTATTTTTTTATATGGTGATAGGTGGGGTCCAGTTTCATTCTTTTGCATGTAGTTAGCCCATTTTTCCAGCACCATATGGTATCTTTTCCCAATATTTGTTTTGCTGACTTGGTAAAGATGAGTTGGTTGAAGGTCCATTGTTTTATTTCTGGAGCCTCTGTCCTGTTCCATTGGTCTATGTGCCTATTTTTGTGCCAGTATCATGCTATCTTGTTACTGTAGCCCTGTAGTTAAGTTTGAGGTATGGAAGTGTGATGCCTCCAGCTTTGTTCTTTTTGCTGAGGATTGCTCTGGCTATTTAGTCTCTTTCTGAGCCTGATTTTTCTGTATTGTCTTTTTTGGTCTGTGAAAAATGATGCTGATAATTTGCTAGGGATTGCATTGAATCTGCAGATTGCCTTGAGTAGAATGGATATTTTGATTACTTTGATTCTTCTAATCTATGACAATGGAATGTTCTTCTATTTGTTTCTGTTGTCTTTAATTTCTTTGAGGAGGGCTTTGTGGTTCCCATAATAAAGGTTTTTCACCTCTTTGGTTAGATGAATGCTGAGGTATTTTCTTGAATGACATCTTGGATGGCTTGTTCTAGGGTGGTCTCAGGTTCCCCTTCTCTCTTGGGGATACTGATCAGCCATAGATTTGGTCTCTTTGCTTAATCTTCCTAAGTATTTCTCCTTATTATTGTTAGCCTGGATTAGGCCAGTATTTGATCCTCAAGCTCTGAGATTCCTTCTTCTGCCCAGTTGATTCTGCTGCTGAGGCTTGCTATTGTGTTTGGAAATTCTAAGAAATAATACTTCATTTCCAGAATTTCAGACTGGTCAGATTTCTTCTGATGACCAGCTCAGCTTTCACTTCCTGCACTGTTTTCATGACCTGGATGATCTGTGTATCCATTTTCTCAAGGATTTCACTGAGTTTATTTGTCATCAATAGACTGAATTCTATGTCTGTCATCAGGGACAGGTTGTTCTGGATGGGTTCCCTTGCTTGTGATCTGGGTGGTCATTTTGTGGGTGTCAGCTTGTTAAGGCCTAGGGAATTGCTGGTGTTTTTACACTGGTTCTTCTTCATTTGTGAGGGCACACTCTTCTCTTTTTATTTTGTTGTTTTTTAAATTAGATAAGGCTGCTACTGTTGAGGGTTGGGCTTGTG
>NW_007253002.1:0-3920 GCF_000164805.1 Carlito syrichta | reverse complement strand
AGATTTGATTGAAAAATTCCAGCTTAGTTGACTCATTTACTCACTTTCCTTCCCACTTTCCCTCATTTTCCCTGCATTGCTGAGTCCTCCAAGGATGCTGAAGTGGCCTGCTGAGTTCTCCTGAGCTAGAGCAAGAATGAGTCAAATTCAGGGCCAGTACTTTTGAATGACAGTGAGCCTTGCTTTTCTGGTGCTCCTTGTCGAATCTGGCAAAGCTGACTTTAGTCACATTATCACACCAGGGAATTGAGACCCTCATTCCAATGAAAAAGAACAAGGAACTACAGGATGGTATTTTTTTAAATATATGTTTTTAAAAAGAGGAAGCATGACTAGAGGTTTAGGGAGATCTGGCTGAGATTTGACTGTTAAGTCAACATATAAAGGACAAGGCAGCTTTAATCAGCATAAAGGGGGTTTGGAGAGCAGGTGGATAGAGAATTTTAAACAAAAGTCCACAGAGCATTTTTGTGGAAAGGGCAGAAAATGAATGAACAACTGAAAAAGCGCCCACTAGACTGGGATGACCAATAAGGGGTCTGGAAGCTCAGGTGCTTTTCTTGAACAACTTATGAAGAAAGATTTATTGAAAGTGTTTCAGTTTAATCAAGTAAGGAAACCCTCATCCCCTATGCCCCCAAATGCTAAGCTTGATATTAAACATATCACCTATGTAAGTTCAGATATTATTTTATTTCACAACTGTCTCCAGTGACTGGACCTATGTGTGCATAAGTTTGCACTTGGAGTTTCTGAATTTTCCATACTCTTCCTGCTCTAAATATCCCATAACCCATACTTTTAAAAATTAAATATGAAACCTAGATTAAAAAATAATAAATTGGAAAAGACTGGGAAGATGGCAGTGGAGCCAGTCAGACTGTGTGAGTCCCTGTGTGAGTGAGTGTATGCCTGTGTATAAATGGGCATGTAAAAGTTTGAGTAGGGACTTAGGAGCAAGTGGCCAGGGCTCTCTGGTGAAGTGGCTGGTGCCACAGCCGCTCTGCTTGGACCCTAGTGCTTCCCAGGGAGCAGAAGTTGAACACCATTTTCTAAAATCAACAAAGTCCTTCCTGGGAAGAAGCTGGCAGGAGCAACTGCCAGCACCAGGCTCTGCCCACCACTGCAGGGCCAGACTGGACACAAGCAGCAAGGGCTGCAGAGAGAGTGCAGCGAGGGAGACAGAGACAGAGTCCCACTGGAGAAGACAAAACAGGCACCCCACCACCATCTTGAAAACTAGGCAGGAACATACTCCAGCATGCTCACCATGGAGCAACAGACCTGCCCCCAGTGGGCAGTGGGTTAACTACTCTGGGGTTGATCATGTCCCAGAACGAATGACTATCCCAAAAGCACAAACTATGGAGGGACAGGATGAGTGCAGATGTCTCAGGTACACCCCTCCCTCCCCACCCAAGAGATTAGGAGTGAGTACTGGGTTGACCCAACCCCCCTCTCCCCAGCAATTTTCTGAAAGTTAATTCTGCACAGCTGGAGCATGACTGAGAGGGATGAAACCAGGTGGAACCTGGATGGCAGCCACCATAGGAGGAGTCTATTTCAGGATAAGCCTGGTTGGGGTGCCCCCCACCAGAGCCTGAGGAAGAGACAATTCCACACCTCACCACTGGAGGGTATACCCCTGACCAGATGAGAGAGAGAGGGGAGGACTGACACCCTTACCACCCCCTCCTCTCCTCTCCCCATGGGCTGTATGCTGGGAAAATTGTGAAGGTGCCCACAGTCTCACAGGAGATGGCAGACAGGGTTACCTGTGAGCAGCTGAGAGAAATAGTTACAGAGCCTGCCACAAGAGGACAGACCATTAATGCTCAGATTTAAAATTTTTTTTCTTTCTTTCTTTCCTGTGTGTGTGTATCAGTTATGTGTTTGAATGTTTATTACTCAGCTTTTATTTTTTGCTGTTTTGGTTGTGTGTGTGTGTGAGAGAGAGAGAGAGAGAGCGAGTGTGTGTGAGGGTTAAGTTTACATTCTCGCTCCCTTTTTTTTCTTTCCTTTTTTATTTTCTGTGTGTGTGTGTGTGTGTTAGCTTTTTGGTTTTTCTTTTTTGTACTTTTGTTATAGCTTAGTGAATGTGTGTGAGTATGTGTGTGAGGGTTTGACTTATATTCCCCTTCTTCTCCTCCTCCTCTTCCTTCTTCTTTCATTTTTTTGGTGTGTTTTGTGTGTGTGTATGTGTGTGTGTGTATGTGTGTTTGTTTTTCCTGTTTTTTTATTCTTTTGTTTGCTTTTTCTGTTTGTTTTGGGTTTTGTTTGTTTTTCTGTTTGTTTTATTAGTTTTGGGTTTTTGTTCTTGTTTTTGCTTTTGTTTTTCTTTGGTTTAATTTTTAGTCGTTATTTTTGTTTGTTCTATTTTATTCTAGAGTTCTCTGTTCTCCTCTTTGCTGCTACTTCATCTTGGACTCAGGGGACACACACATACCCATTGTATCATTATATACTATGGTGGTGAGGAGTGGATCTCAGGGGTCCTACACCCCAATCAGTGGACATTGCGACTTGTAAGTCATTTCTGAATCCTAGTTCCCCATGCTTCACCTTATTCAACTCTCAAAACTACAAGAAACAGCAAAGCTTCACAACCCAGTCCTGTTTCACAATAGAAAAAATTTGGATGCCCTGACTAGGGAAGAATAGAGGGCTGAGCAAACAACAGAAATAAAATCCCTCCCACTACCGCTGAATAATATAATTAAATAGAAGAGAAAGATATCTGTTGCAAGTGAGGAAAAATCAACAAAGAACACAGGTAATTCCCAGCATTCAAAGAGAAAACACACCAAGAAATCAGAACTCAGAACCCAAAGAATGAAAATTACCAAAAATTGTCCCAGAATGCAGTTAGGGAATGAATGGAAAGAGTGAATAAGACTCAAGAAATACAAAATCCAACACTGAAACAACTTGTAACACAGAATTTGGCCATATAAAACATCATCCAGGAAATAAATAACAAGATGACAAGCATGGAAAGCAGAATCAACCAAGCAGAAGAAAGAATCTCAGAGTTTGAAGATCAAAACATGGAATTAGCAGAATTTGCTAAAAACAGGGAGAGAAAACTCAGAAAAGACCAAAATTTTCAAGAGACATGCGATTAAATAAAGAGACTGAACTTATGCCTGATCAATATCCCAGAAGCATAAAGAAAAACAGAGGACACCTTAGAACAAGTATTCCAGAAGGTTATCCAGGAAAACTTTCCCCATCTCAGCAGAAATGCAACCATCCAAACACAAGAGATTCAGAGAACCCACACAAGACATCAAATGAGAAGACCAACCCCTAGACACAGTAATTTGTACAAAAGTAGGTACAAAAGAACAAATCCTAAAGGTAGCGAGAGAAAAAAGTCAGACTATCTATCAGGGAAGGCCAATCAGAATAGCAGTAGGTTTATCAGCAGAAACACTACAAGCTAGAAAGGGAATGGAGTTCAATTTTCAAAGATCTCAAAGATAAACAATTTCAACCAAGAATTTCCTACCCAACCAAGTTCAATGTTATCAATGATGGAGGATTAAAATCCTTCCCAGACATCCAATCCCTAAGAGATTACACTGCTTCTAGACAAACTCTACAGGAGACACTCAAGAAAGTATTAAGCACAGAAAAGAAAAGAAAGACCATGTACTTCACAAAAACACAGGAAAACACAGACCCAACAGAGCATACAATGCACCTACAAAATTGAAAGCACACTCATATATCAATGCAAAATTTTAAAAGAAAGCAAAACAGTCTTATAAGGACGTCATGACAGGGATCAATTCTCACATTTCAATAATCAGCCTGAATATGAATAGATTAAATGCACCACTGAAAAGACATAGAATGGCAAATGAGAAAAAAGCATGACCAAGCAACATGCTGCCTCCAGGAAACACATCTTACTA
>NW_007253001.1:28670-41587 GCF_000164805.1 Carlito syrichta | reverse complement strand
GGCCACAACAGCCAGCCAGGTGGGGGCCCCCCAGCCACTCCCCCACCTTCACCTTGGACCAGGCGGGCGGCAGAGGATGCTCCTGGCACAGAGCATGGTATGAAGAGAGAAGGAAATTCGAGACAGACCCAGGAGGGAAGGCAGACACAGCCAGATTTCTTCTTTTGACCTAAAAAAGAAGAGGTAAAGAAAGAAGTAACTATTGATTGAGCACCTTCTGGGGGCCGGGTGTGGAGTAAGCCTTGCAACAGCCAGTAAAATGGGCATCAGTCATTCATTCATTCAAATGTTTCTGAGCATTTTTTTGGTACCTCCATTCTTAGTGTCCTTTTTTTACAGCTAAGGAAACTGAGGCTCAGGGCAATGATCTGACTCCCCCTAGCAAGGCTAGATCTAACCCTTACAGATGCCTGTGTGTGAATTAGAAGGTGCATGTCTGGGAAGCTGCAGCCTCCCACCAGGATGTGCGGCACAGCAAGTTGGGGGTCCTTGGGCAGGAACCCCTAGTTCTGCTCCTAGGACCTCACGACCAGTAGGTGGTACCGTCCAGGCCCTCAGGACCCTCACCACGCACTCCCTCTCCCAGGACACACCAACTCCCTCTACCAGCAAAGGGCTCACAAGGCAAGTTCACCTTAATGGACTCATTGGCAAACTCTATGAACTAAAATGGGTACTCCTGTTCTTAAAAGGAGACTGGAAGAGCATGTATGAAACAGTGAACAAGCGAAGAGTCCAGGAGAGCTGTGGGCTGGAGCCAAGGGCCCAATTAAACTCGGTGGACGGAGTAGGAATGGACGCTGGTCCTGCACTGTGCAGGCGAGGGCCAGACAGACAGCGCTCCACACGGAGGCAACTGCTTTGGTCAGCCCGCGTGGGCCCTGTTTTCGGGGCTTTGAAACGTTCTGTGGAAAAGGATAACGGTTGTTCGGGGTACCAGTGTACACAGCTAAGGGCAGATTTTAACGTTCCTAGCAAGAGAAGTTGAGAAGAGGAAGAGGCTGTCTTAAATGTCGTGAGGTCCTCATCACAGGAGGTATTCCAGCAAGGGCTGGCTGGCCACCTGTTCAGGTCAAGTTCTTCTGGGCTGCATAATATCTAGGGGACTTTCCACTGATGAAACTCAGAATTCTGATTTGCCTGACAAACTAATTAGGTTACTGCATTAAGCCACCATGACAGAATCCCTCAGCATGCAAATGAAGCCACCCTATTCAAACCTCAAGCTCAGCCTGGAACCCAGAAAGCAGGATGGGCCCATGAAGGAACTGAAAGATGGAGCGAGGAATGTCTGAAGGCTCAAAGGGGAAGCTGGCACTCCCGGAGAGTCGCTGCTGTCACCCACGCCAGTTCATTTGCATGGCTTGTTCTTTGGCCCAGGTCCAGCTTCTGACCACCCTGTGGTTCCAGGAAGTGGGCGCAGAGCCTGGGGCAGAAGTGGAAAGGCAGTTGGCCAGTTTACAGCTGGAAAGCACCAGCTTGTCTACATCGGCCATTACTACAGGGCCATACTTCTGCACCAGTGGAGACAATGCTGCTGCCCCTCAAGATTTTGCAGCCTGAGGGGCTGGGGACCAAGGGCCTCTCTGGTACTGCCCCAACAATGGGCCGGCTCGCCGCAAGGGTGAAAGCCCCTTAGGGATCTGGAGGGTCGTGTGATGTGCCCCAGTATGTGTGGCCAGGCCAGCCTCTTTTCTGGCCACCCAGTCTCTTCCTGGCCTGGGCTGAGATGAAGGTGAAGCCCAGCGAGAACGTGGAAGGGCTCGATGCTCAGGAAACCTGGGCGTGGGATCTGCCCTCCTTTTCCCCCACCTCGTTTGCCAACCATTTGACCTTGGGTTTATCCTCTGTGTGTCCTGAGCCTTCCTGTCCCCATCTGCACATGTGGACAGTAGCATCCCAAGGGCAGGGCTGAGGGGAGGGTCTCAGCTGCCAGGTTCAAATCCTGGTGGTACGGCCTCCAGCCTGTCACTTTACTTCAGCATACTGCCTCAGTTTCCCCATCTGTAAAGTGGAGGTGGCACTCATGGCACCTCTCTCGCGGTGTTGCCGTGAACCTTAAATGAGATCGTGCATGCGAAGAGCTTAGGAGAGTGCCAAGCGCAGTGCTCAATAAAAGTTAATTATTATTATTATTTGGCATGGGCTTGTTACTTATTAGATATTCAGTTAACTTTCCCCTCCTTCCCAGCCCCGGGGACTCACGAGCCTGGGAGGGAACTGGGCCTATCCAGTGAGTGCCCCATTAGTCAGAGCCCTGATGGAGACTCTTCCCTCCCTCCAGGGCAGCAACATCTTGGAGTCCCCACAGGCCTGGCAGAGCCGCAGGCGGTGAGTCGACACCTGCTTCCTTCCTCCCCAGCTCTGCTGTTGTGCCTGCGATGGATACACAGAGACACGAGGGAGCCCCGACTCTACCTTTGCCCCTTTCTCCCACAGGTCCTCCCTGCTTCCCCCTCACTTCCTGTCACCCGCTCTCCTGGTCTTCCCAGGTACCATTTCGGCTCCTCTCTGCTGGGCTAGAACCACAGAAAGCGGGAATCCCAGAGGCCCCTCAACGTAAGGTAGAAGATGGTGCAGGGTGAGGACCGGCCCCTGGCCCGTGTTCCGGCTCCTGCCTGTCCTGGCGCTTCTGCACTATCCCTTGGTCTTCTTGTAACAGAGGATTCAAGTTGGGCGTGTCCAGCGTGGGGTGCATCTTGGCCAGTGAGGACGTGAGACCTTCTGAGCCCACGTACTGGGAGTTTCAAGTCCTCTCTGAGTCCCCCATGGGAGGTTGGGTGAGGAATGGGGGGTTTGGCCAGCCCAGCCCGTCTTCTCAGCCCCACCTGAAGGGTTGCCTGGGAGGAAGGTCTGTGAGCCCATTTCCCTCCACAAAACAACCGAGACCCTGCCCTTGTAGAAACACTTGCCTGAGGCCAACTGCCTACCGGGCAGGGAGTCCCGGCTGCACCATCAGAGGCTTTGCCACTCCCAGGAGGAGGTGGAAGAGCACTGGGGCATTCCATGTGTGCAGCTGGCCCTGGAGGTGTAGACAAGAGCCTCCATGAGACCCCAGGCCCGCCCTCCATCCCTGATGGCCCCTCCTCTTAGTTCCGCAGGGAGAGGACTGGGCAGATCCAGGGCAGAGGCTGGTCTTCTGATGCCAGCTTCTGGGTCCTTCTGTCACATAAAAAGACTCGCCTCTTCCAGTCCCACAGATAAGAACTCCCTCGGCTCCCACCAGCCCACCCCAGCAAGGTGGAAGGCGATGCCCTCATTCATGGGTGCAGGCTCCTGCCCCATCACTGGGCTCTGTACCCTGCTCTGGGCCTGTGGGTAAGTTTCGTCATGTTTAAGTTTCTCCCTATCTCTCAATATTCCCCCTCTGCTGCTGCTGGAAACCTCCTCCTCAGCCTCAGTAGCACTGTTTTACCAGCTGACTCTGCCCTCCCTCTGCCCACCTTGGCCTCTTGTGCCAGCCCCTTATCTCGACCCACTCCCTTCAATATTGATGTCCCCAGAGATAAGCCAGACACTCCCAGGGTCTCAAATGCCACCTGGACCCCAGTGTCTACAAGTCTGGCTCTCTCTTTGTTTTTTGAGTTGGACTCTCACTGATGCCCAGGCTAGAGTGCAGTGGCATGCTCATGGTCACCACAGCTTCGACCTGCTGGGCTCAGGCAATCCTTCCGCCTCAGCCTTCCAAGTAGCTGGAACTACAGGCACACACACCCATGTCCAGCTAATTTTTTGATTTATTGTACAGATGAAGTCTTGTCACATTGCCCAGGCTGGTCTTGAACCCCTGGACTCAGGCAATCCTCTCGCCTGTGCCTCCCAAAGTGCTGGGATTAGAGACATGAGCCACTGCGCCCAGCCAAAATCTGGCCCTTTCCAGATTGTCTCTCCAGGTTCCCAGCCCCAGCCCCATGAATCCATGCATGGTAATTCAGTCCCCATCTGCACATGTGGATAGTAGCATCCCAAGTGCCACTGTCCTCACCCACAGCTGCACCAGGAGGGAGTGCCGGCCACCTTCCCATACTCCCTCAGGGACTTGCACCTCCATGCTGGGAGCCTCAGACCACCTCACCATCACGCCCTCCCCCACACCCCATACCTGACCGCTGCCCAGTCCTGTCATCCCCTGCCCCCACCCCAGGCCTGTCACTCCTGGATCTGGCCTTTGCATCAGGCCTTTTCAATTCACTCCTGTTCCCCATTCAGCCCCGTGCTGCCTGCAGAGTAACCTCAAATAGGCAGAACAACTCTGAGAGCCCCACTGTCCATGCCATAGGATCCCGCTTCATGCAGGCAGGCCATCAGCCCCCATAGCCTGGCCTGGCCTCCACATCCATCTCTCTTCCCTCCTCAAACAATGGATTCCTGCCTCTCAACGCCACCTCGGTGCACAGGCTGTTCCCTTGCCTGGGGTGCTCTTCCTGCCTCATCTGCCTGTCCCCTCCTCCCCCAGCCCTGCAAGACCAGTGGGTCACCATCTCCTGTGCTCCCCCTCCCCCAGGCTTCCTGCCACCGAGACTTGTGTCTCAGCCCCTGGGTCTCTTCTGGCCCTGCTTCAGAGGTGTCTGTCCCTGCTCTGTGTGCTCCAGCCCTGGACATGGACCTGGCACTGAGGGGCGACCAGTGACGAGTGGTCCAGAGTCTCGGCTGCGAACAGAAATGAGGGTCTAGAGAAGGAAGCAGGTGTCGGGGGCAGGAAGAATTCCATCCCTCACAATTAGGAGCCTGAGAACTTGGTCAAACCTGTGCAGGGAGGCTGTTAGCGTTCTGATTAAGTAGTGAACTCTGTAAAGTACTTTGAACATGAAACGCACGGCATGAATGCTAAGTATTATTATTAAAAAATAAGAAGTTCTCTGATATGCCAGGCTGAGAGCCCCAGTCTAAACAAAATGAACGAATGCAGAAAATTGAGTAATTAAAAGTTTTAATGTTTATTTTTATTCCACTGTGGTCTGAGAAGGTGCATGGTAAAATTTCGGTCCTTTTAAATTTGCTTATGCTTGATTTATGGCCAAGTATGTGGTCGATTTTCGAGTATGTTCCATGCAGTGATGAGTAGAATGTATATTCTGTGGTCTTTGGATGGAGTGTTCTGTAGGTATCAATTAAGACCATTTGGTGAAGAGTCACACTGAGGTTTTGGATCTCATTGCTGATTTTTTTTTTGTCCTGATGATCTGTCTAGGGTTGTGAGTGGGGTATTGAAGTCCTCTGCTATGATGGTGATGGAGTTGATATCTTTTTTTTATTTTACCTAGAAGCTGCTTTATGAATGTTGGTGCTCCTATGTTGGATGCATATATGTTTAGGATGGATATTTCTTGTAGATGGATTGAACCTTTTATCAGTGTGTAGTGGCCTTCTGTATCTTTTTAAATTCTGGATAGCTTAAAGGGTGTTTTGTCTGAGATTAAGATCATGACTCCTCCTTTCTTTTGTGTTCCGTTTGCCTGAAAATTTGTTTCCCATCCTCTTACTTTGAGTCTGTGAGTGTCCTTTCTAGTGAGGTGAGTCTCTTGAAGGCAATAAATTGTTGCCTGGTGATATTTTATCCATTTTGCCATTCTATGTCTTTTCAGTGGTGCATTTAGTCTGTTCACATTCAAGCTAATTATTGAAATGTGAGAGCTGATCCCTATCATAATGTTCTTACAGAGTTGTTGTTCTTCCTGTTTGTGTGTTGCCTTTCTTTTGGTTTTAGAGTCAGTTCATGTGTGTTTTTAATCTTTTGCCTATACTCTTTTGAAGAATGTTGTTCTTTTTTCCTTTTCTTCTGTGTTTAATACTTTCTTAAGTGTTTCTTGTAGAGGTGGTCTGGTGGCAGTGTAGGTTCTTAGGGATTGGATGTCTGGGAAAGATTTCAATTCTCCCTCACTGATGAAGCTTAGCTTGGCTGGGTAGGTTATTCTCAGTTGAAATTGTTTATCTTTTAGATCTTTGAAGATAGGGCTCCAAGCTCTCCTAGCCTGGAGGGTTTCTGTAATTAAATCTGCTGCTATTCTAATTGGTCTTCCTTGGTAGGTAGTCTGACCTTTTTCTCTTACTGCCTTTAGGATTTTTTTCTTTTATACCTACTTTGTTTAGGTGAATTATTATGTGTCTTGGAGTTGGTATTCTCATTTGTTGTCTTTGAGGTGTTCTCTGAATCTCTTGTGTTTGAATTTTTGCATCACTGATGAGATGAGGGAAGTTTTCTTGAATGATTTCATGAAATATTTGTTTGAGTATGGCCTCTGTTTCTCTCTCTGCCTCAGGAAGGCCTATTACTCATAGGTTTTTTCTCTTGAAGTGATAATTCATCTCTTGAAGGTTTTGTTCTGTCTTTTTAAGCTTCTTTTCTATGTTTTTGACAGTTTGGATTAGTTCTGTATTTGGTCTACAAGCTCAGAGATTCTTTCTTCTGCTTGGCTAATTCTGCTTTCCATGCTTATTAGTTTGTTATTTATTTCCATCACAGTATTCTTTACTACTGTCATTTCTGTCATCAGCTCCTTCTTATTTTCCTCTTATCTCTCCTCAACTTTTTTTATTCTCTCTATTAATGTCCTGATGTCTGGGTTTGTTGCATGTGACCAGTCATTCTGGGGGCTCTTCATTGTTTGTGATCTGAAGTCTGTTTTCTCGGTGTCTGACCTCCCAGATGTCTGTGTGAGACCTATATTCTTCTTTTGGTTTTTCTTTATTTGTGCAATATTTGCCTCCCTACTTTTCCTTCCCTCCACATCACCATCTTCTTTAATTCTGTTATTCAGGGGTGGAGGGGTTGCTTTTACTTCTGTTTGTTCAATCTCCTATTCTTCTTTATGTTTGTCCTCTTACTTTGTTCAATTCTGGAGTTGCACTTTAGGTTGGTGGTGGTCCTTTTTGCAGTTCTGAGATTTACTTAAGGAGGGGGCTGTGATTCAAAATATATCTGCAGATCCTGGTATCTGCCGACAGGTGTATGGATAACCTGAAACCCACTTCCCACTGCCTTGGAATCTGTCCATGCAATGGGGTTGTAGGTTTACTCCCTGAAATAAAATGAAGTTAACAGAGGGAAGAGAATGGAGCAGACAGTGGGGGGAAGAGGAGGGTGGAGAGAGAGAGGGGAGTAAGTGGGAAAACAGATGAGTGTACCAACAAATGCAGAGGGAGACAAAAACTGAAACAGATAAAAACAATAGACCATGGCTACCAACTAACCAACTCTCATCCAAAAAAACCTAAGACATACAATGATGCTAACATATAAGCTAACCAATCTCCTTATTGGTGTGCTATTCCTCTATACAAAGATATGGTTTACAGAGAGAAGAAAAGAAAAGAAGAAAAGAAAAAAAAAGGAACAAAAGGAATAGAATCAAGTCAGTAAACTAACAAAACCAATCAAGCACATTCTGAGACTTTTTGTTTAATTCCAATGTCCTTTCAGCTCTGATTTCTAGTTGTCTCTTCAGGCTGGTAAATTTGTTCACAGATAGGGTCAGTTGCCCCTGGCCTGCTGTGAAGGGCAGTTCAGATCACCACTCAGTTCACCACTGCCCAGCTTACCACTCAGATCTGGCCTGTGTCTACCAAGCTTCTGTTTTTCCCCTTTTGGTGTTGTTACATTGAATCGCCAGCAGGTGTTGCTATCTCACCGCTCCAAATTTCTTTATCTCAGCTGCTCGCCCCACAGGGGAGGGAGCTGGAAAGAAGCTGGAAATGGGAGCCGCTGCCTCAAGGCACACGGGAGGAGACCCACGGCCTGGCAGGATGTCCCCAGTTGTGGCAGTAGTGGTGGCAGTAATCTCAGCAGATCTTGTTTGCAGGGGCTTCAAGGTCTGAAGGCATGGATTGCCTTAGGCACAGGTGGTGCAATGTGCAATGGGGGTGGCGGTGGAGGTCCATTGTGTTCTTTTAGGTAGCATTAACCCACTAGCGCAAGTGACAGCTGCTCCAACATGTGCCTTGGAAGGAATGTCTTTAATTAAATAAGATGTACTTCCAGCTCATTGCCAAACAATTACTATGTAATTAATTATATCTTACGTATAATAAAAGATTCTAACTTATACAGAAAACTTTATATTAAAGAAACAGTAGCAAATTCTAAACAATAAAGAATACATTACTTTTCCATGAAGTTCTTGTTGCTCTAAAAGTCTTAGTTTCTTCTTCCTTTTTTCACTAATTTTTGAAACAAGCAGATTCAGAAGCCTAAATTCTTCACCCTCTTCATCTACTTGGAAGTCAGGGTTCTCAAATATAACTTTAAATCGATCATCAGTAAGAATATTAGGAAGGCTCTATAAGAAAAAGAAGAAAAGGTATGTAAAAGTTCAAGTTAATATCTGAATAAAATATGACTAGAAAGATGATTTTAAAACACTAATTCTATTATAAATTAATAAGCTGCATATAGCATACATTATTAGCTCCTTATGAAATTTCTTTAGAACTAGTTTCCAGAACTTTCTAACTGTTCTTAGCTTTTATCTCCCACCAACAAAACAAATTCTATTAATTTACTTTGCACATGACCTATATTACTTGCCCATTACACACAATGAGCCAAGAATGAGCTTTTTTGGCTAACTTTATGCTTAACACTTTGGAAATAATTTTCTTTAAAACTTTTGATGCAAAAAACATTTTCAAGAAAATGCAACATTTTTGGAAATATGGCTTTTAAGCACAGTTATTATGCTGAGTTAAAAGAAGCAATTCTTTGAACTTCCGTATTCCAAAGCTGGGAGAGAAAGTACGCACGGGTAGTAAGTCAACAATATACGTGGCAGGGAAGTGGCGGGCTGGTGTTTACCCACTCCAGCTGAGTTATTTGGAAACACAATGGATGTTTCCAACCCTTATTGGATAACTTCATCAATGTTCTTCTCCAGGTCACTTAACTGTTCTCAAAGGACATATCCTTAATGTAATAAAATTTTGGCTATGAGTCCCATTTGGATAGCTGAGAACTGACACAAAATTTCTTTTTATTCATACCATTTTGAACAGGAAGCTTTCTAAAATGTATTGAAGCGTATTGGTTCATTTAAACATACGAAACAGAATCTTATACATGTAAGATTCTTTTACTGCTCCTTATCTGCTATAGGCTTAGAAGCCAAATAAAACAGCCTATTTAGAATGGTTTGACAATCATTCTAAAGACTGTCAGAGTAAATAGCCTTGAACATAGCTGAAGAAAGCTAACCTGTTTGTGATGGACTCTGACTCTACTGAACAGCCTATTTTACTGTTTCTCCACTATTGTGAATAAATAAAGTTTTTAGTACTGTATTTGTGTCGGGTCCATACAAAAATATGGTAAAGCATAAGACATTAGGGTACTTGACCTGTTTATTACATGTATGTACCTAAAAACTGATACACTCTTACTTAAACTTCTATAAGATATTAAATTCAACAAGTTTTCCTTAATTAAATATCATTTTCAAAATAGAGTTAACACCAAGGAAGAAAGAAAGATCTAGGTCTTGATCCTAATCTAGTAAGGAAGAAAAAAAATTTTTAAACAAGTATGCTACCAGGCATCTTCCAAAGGCTTGATAGTGTTGAAAGTGCCACAGGAGTAGAGAGGTAAAGTAACTCTAACGAAAGACATTCTGGGAGGGGCCTGAGAAGGTGGCATCTGGAAGGAGGCTTGAGAGAAGAGTGGGTTTCAGCAGGTGGGAACTGGAAAAAAGCATTTCCAGCCAACAGAGGAGTAGTAAACAGTCTGATAACATAAGTAGAATAGCATAATTTGAGAAAGCAGCTTTGGGTGTTTTTTGAGTTGGAGTTTCACTCTGTTCCCCAGGCCCTAGCCTCAACCTACTGAGTTCAGGTGATCCTTCCACCTCAGTCTTCCAAGTAGTTGGGACCATAGGTGTGCAGCACCATACCTGGCTATATTTTCTGATTGATTGCAGAGGTGAGGTCTTGCCAAGTTGCCCAGGTTAGTCTTGAACCCCTGGGCTCAGGCAATCCTCTTACCTCTGCCTCCCAAAGTGTTGGGATTACTGTCATGAGTCACCATGCCAGGCTGAAAAAGCATTTTTTGATCAGGCCATACTATAAAGGGTTTCAAATACTTTGACTATTATTCTGAAGTTAAGGATGAAACCACTGGAGAAGAGTAAAGGGTGGAGGGAGGAGGGGAAGGGAAGACGGATGAGAAACAGAAGTGTGCTTCAAGAGTCCACAGCAGCATGGTGTCTGACGAACTGCAGAGGGAGAAGCCACCTTAGGAAATGAGCAAAAAGGGCCTGAATCAGGGCAACAGAAGCACAAGAGTGGAAAAAAATACATTTTAGCAAAAAATTATTGTGAGATAAATTAGAACTGAAGGATCCAGCTATGGAGACGGGAAGGTTAAGAATTAAAAACAGGGTGAGAAACTTCTCTCGAGCACCTTGCTCAGGTGCTTAGAAAGCTACTGACACCATGAGCCAGCTCCAGCATTGGTGAGCATTAGAGAGAAAGACAGTGGGTAGAATAAAGGTAAGAAACCATGCTCCCTTAAGACTACTCAAACCTGTGGGCTCCACAAGGTGTCCAGGAGCAACATGTCAGGTCTCAGGAGAGAGGAGGGGGCTACGATGTAAATTTCAGAGTTACCTATAAATGTGGGATAAGTAGTATTGCCAAAAAGCCAGATGCTTTCAAATGAATAGCTATGCGCCAATTACACATTATCAGACTAAAACAAACCTGAGGGTGCCAGGTGTGGTGGCTCATGCCTGT
This sequence comes from Carlito syrichta, assembly GCF_000164805.1. Taxonomy (NCBI): domain Eukaryota; kingdom Metazoa; phylum Chordata; class Mammalia; order Primates; family Tarsiidae; genus Carlito; species Carlito syrichta. Next base: position 30,868 of record NW_007253001.1, on the reverse strand, counting down.
AATCCCAGCACTTTGAGAAGCTGAGGTAGGAGGATTGCTTGAGCCCAGGAGTATTAGAGCAGCCTAGGCAACATAACAAGACCCTGTCTCTAATAAACTGAGAAAAAAGCATTTTCATCTTACTATATTTATGAAAGAAATAAAATTAATAAGGAGAGAAACATGTTAAAAAGAATATGCTGCTGGTGTTCTTAAGATTTTAAAATTTAAAACAAATCAATTGCATTGCCTAAAAACAAGTATGCTCTGGATGAACAATTATAAAATAAAAACTCTTCTGACCCAGCTGTAAAAATATTTCCCCCAGGGGTTTTTCCTACTCTAATTGTTTGTTTTCACAGCTGTCTTTAAATGAAAGTAGGATAAGGCATAGTTAGGGATGTTCTATCCTAGTTTACAAGTGTCTGGCTAGTGATCTGCCTTATGAATACACACATACACATGCTCAATACTTACTATTAAAATATGGAAATCATCTTAAAGTACTGTTCATACCACAGCTCACCTTAAGGAATTCTTTTTTTTTTTGAGTTGGAGTCTCACTCTGTCGCCCAGACTAGAGTGCAGTGGCCGCTCCCGTCCACCGCAGCCTCGACCTGCTGGGCTCCGGCGATCCTTCCGCCTCAGCCTTCCGAGTAGCTGGAATTACAGGCGCACACTACCACGCCTGGCTAATTTTTTTATTTATTGCAGAGATGAAGTCTCGCTGCCCAGGTGGGTCTCGAATCCACGGGCTCAGGCAATCCACTCACCTCAGCCTCCCAAAGGCACGGGATTACAGGCTGAGGCACCGAGCCTGGCATTCTTGTTGAACTGAGAATGCTAGTTATGAATATTTTGTCCCAGCATAGTAACACTTGCCACTTGAAACAAATTATTTCAATGCTATAGTATCTATGAAATTAACTTGATACAGACTTCTGAGTAAAGACGTTGTCTTAAACACAAGAATCTCCTTCAAATATCTCCTAAACTCTGTAAAACAGCAGAAAAGGGGCTTTTTAAAAAGGATAAAAGCCTTAAGGATGAGGAGGAAAGAAAACAAGGGCAATAAAGATTTGGAAGCAAGAAAAGGAAGTCTATTTAAAAGCCCACCCCAGTTCTGGAAAGCCTAGCCACTGGCCCTTTCCCATTGGAGGAGGGAGAGGAGGAGGCATCTGGCTGAGGCCTGGCACTGCAAGAGCAAGGAAGGAAGTGTGTTGGTGGCAAGGAGGGGAAGTGAAGGCTGGCACACGAGGCCTCGGTGTCCCCATGAGCCCACATCTTCCCAAGCTGTCATGACCCACAGTGGTCAGTCCTCAGACTGCTGACAGACAGGTCTTCACTCTCCAAGCAGAAGGAACTGGCCAGTCAGGAGAAAGACCTAAAAGATAATGATATTTGTCTAGCTTAGCTAAGTCACCACAGTGATTGAGGGACCCTGTCCACCTTAAGGTTTTCATTCAACCTTTTAACTCTTCACTATGAACAAATAATCAAGGATGATGGCAGGAAAAACTAATTAGTTTCTAGACTGAAAGAAGCTACCAGGCAGCCAGCACTTGGGTGTGATTTCGAGACTGAAAATGGACCCACAGTCATCCTATTCCATCCCATGGAGGGTTCCTCAGACACTCCCTCTTTCTGTGCTGACTTTCTTATTTTGGAGGAGCAAATCCTCTAGTTGCTTCCTGAGGAAAAGTAGCATGTAAGGGTAATCAGTTGCTGTTACTGAGAAATGGCATGTTTGAAAATATCTTTACCACACCCTCACGAAGACGGACAGCTTGCCCGGGTTGGAAAAGACTAGTTTGGAAACTAATCCTTCAAGAAACTTAAAGTTCTTACAATTCTTTGTCCGACATGGAGTGAGACGGAGTAAATCTCAAAGTGAGATTCTAGGATTAGAAGGTGACCAGTCCAAAATGGAATGGGGCAGAAAGGTCTAGAAACAACTTTTTCAAGAAGGTAAATAAGTATAAAGTCTGACCTATATAAATGTCTCAAAATTATACTTAGACGACTGGTAAAGAACTGGGGATTGATACATGATAACAACAGGGAAAGCAAACAAAAGAGACAATTATTAACTCCAGGGAAACAAAGGTTGTACAAGAAATGCAGTCACAGAGAGCTACTAGCTCTGACCTGGTTGTAAATAGTATTTGCATAAGTATAACAACATAATGCCGAATACTGATTTAATCATCAGCTAAAAA
>NW_007253001.1:5364-28388 GCF_000164805.1 Carlito syrichta | reverse complement strand
ATGTGTAACTGTAATAAATAAGTAAATAAAAACCCAAATTTTAATTGGTACTAAAAAAGCTTTAAAAATAATATTTTGAACATTAACACTGATCTGATCTAACCCAAAGGGTCTGTACACATAATGCTATCTTTTACCTACAGAATGAGTGAGTTTTCACTTAAATAGAAGCTATTCATGGCATTTAGGATTCCTGAGGCCATTAAGACATCTCTTCCACGGTTTCCTAGCCATGGAGTACACATGGCCTAGAGAGTTCATGAACGTCTCCACCTAGGCTACTACAGAATCCAAGAAAAGTATATTCAACCAAGGCTTTAAGGCAACAGTGAAAAACTAGCAGAAAAGGTTGACTTCCAAAAAATCACACTTGTAGTAAAAACAACTCTAATCACAACTCAAATCCTTCACAAGTCAAATGGACCACAGATGCTGTGCCTCTCAAAGCTGTCTGTGAATACTGGAAATTCATATGTATTTGTTGAAAGAGTACATTGATTTATTCTTGATTAGAATTGATACCACCAAATTTCTGAACTTGGATAACATCCAAATAATGCTTATTGATATTGTGCAGTGGTCACTTCCTACGTTAGGTTCAATACCAACTGTGGAGTAAACATTAGACTTTTATTATTTTATCAGTGGTGGCAATATTTGGGAACATACTTCACTGTCTGTCTCCATTAAATGTCAGTTGCAGACAAAGCAGAACATAACTGCGAGATATGGACTTTCAAATCAGGAGATATCAGAGCTATTAAAACTCGATGTTTTGAGGAGCTGAGTTCAAAGGCAAGACTAATGGACTGTTGACGGATTTGACAATTCTATTAAGCATTCTTTACAATTACAATGAAGAATTCTTTCCTTAATTCGTGAATGATTTTTAAGGTCTTCATTTTATGTAAGTTAAAATGGTTAAACAACAAATTATACAAACTTTTTCTAAGCATAGCCTCAGATTTTGAGAAGAGCACATGTAAGTAAGTATTTCTGGAATGAAACTGATTTCTGATCAAAGGACCTGATGTGGGCCAGCATGTCATCAAAAAGCAAAGCAGACTGGGGGCACGTTTTACAAATACTACTCTCTAGCAAAATTGTGTTATCAGGTAATATAGCTACAAAGATAGCATTTTCAGCTATGAGCAGCTGGAGAGAAACTGCTGCTTGACGGAAGAAGAAAAAAATTTCTAATGTTCTTGGTGAGGTGCAGTGGCTCATGTCTGTAATCCCAGAACTTTGGAGGCCCAGGCAAGAGGATTGCATGAGGTCAGGAGTTCAAGGCCAGCCTGGGCAGCAAAGTGAGACTCTGTCTCTACAAAAGATAAAAAAGTAAAAGGAGGGGGGAAAAGAAAAAAAACCAGACTGAATGTGGTGGCTTGTATCTGTAATCCCAGCACTTTAGGGAGGCCAAGACAGGAGAATTGCTTGAGGTCAGAAGTTTGAGACCAGCCTGGGCAACATAGCAAGATCCTGTCTCTACAAAAATAAAAACAAATTTCTCTACAAAATTAAAAATAAATAAATTTAAAATAAAACTAAATTTTCAAAAGGAAAAATAAAAAACTTTAACATAATTTCTAAGGTTCTTCTTCCTTGCACTTATAGTAGAAACAGTAAACATCCTGTTTATTCTTTACAGGATGACCCACAAATAGTTTCTAAAATAAATAAATGTCAAGTTGGTTGCCCATTAAAGAGAATATAGCAGCAAAAATGAATGCCAATGGAATACATATTTGACTGGAGGTAACATAAAGGCAAGTCCTTGATTTGTACAATATGGACAGGAAGAAGTAGCCATGGTGTAGTTAAATAACATCAGGTGACCCAGTAACAGTTCAAATTTCAGTTACCTCTGTTCATCAACTGTCAGTATTTACAGAAGGTACAACTAGCTTTTCAGTCCACAAATCCATATGTAAATAACGCATGCACATCATGGTCAGTGGCCAATTATATCACTTTTTTCAAAGCCTGTCAGTGACTGCAATGTGAGGTGCAGTGAACTTCCTTTTCAGCTCATGCAGACAGGAAGCGTGGAGCTGTTATGTTGCCTCTTTATGTCCCAAAGAGAAACTCGTGACATTTTACAAAAATGGACAATTAAGAGAGAACTGGCCAATAGAGATAAATAAATATTGAATCACATTTAAAGGGAGCTGTAGAAGAAAGAGCTGACTGTGGGAATGTGGATGCTACCGGTGGCTGGGACTCTAGATCCGCAGTGAGGGGGCCATGTGAAGGTGAACGTCTCAAAAGAAATGAAGACAGCAGTTGCGGCAACAAGGAAAATGTCCCTCTGGAAGTGATGCTGGCAAAAGACTTCACAGTAAAGGAACTCTTGGAGACATTTCATGATATCAAAAGGCAAAGGATAAAACACTGGAAGCTCAACCCAATTTACCAATGAGTGTGACAATTTGTGAGGCAAACAGAAGTACTGGCTCCTACTGTAAGTTTAGGATGAGAAGAAAGCAAGCTCTGTTCCAAGCACTCTAGACAAGGTCTTTCTTTATTTTAGACAAAGAAATAAAACACTCAATTATGCTTTATTTCTAATGTTCTGAATTACAGTACACTAAATAGATGCTAGTTTTTCCATTTAAAAATTTCCCTATACATTTATTTTTATTGTATTTGATGTTATTTTTTGAGTCAGCATCTCACTCCATTGCTCAGGCTGAGTGCAGTGGCATGCTCATGGTCACCCCAGTGTCAACCCTGTGGGCTCCGGAGATCCTTCTGCCTCAGGCTTCCAAGTAGCCAGAACTACAGGCATATACTACCATGCCCAGCTAATTTTCTGATGTATTGTAGAGGTCTCACCATGTTGCCCAGGCTGGTCTTGAACCCTGGGCTCAGGCAATCCTCTCGCTTTGGCCTCCTAAAGTGCTGGGATTACAGGCTTGAGCCGCCGCACCCGGCCTCCCTATATATTTATAATGGATGGGAAGAGAGTTTTTAATGTTTTGTTAAAAATGCTTAAAGGTGGCCAAGTGTGGTGGCTCATGCTTATAATCCCAGCACGTTGGGAGGTCGAGGCAAGATTTCTTGAGCCCAGGAGTTCGAGACCAGTGTAAGCAATGCAACGAGACTTCATCTCTATATAACCAAACCAAACAACAACAATACCAAAAAAAAAGCTATAGCAAATGACAACTTTTCCTACTGACTGTGAAGACTGCTTTGCACGTACTCAGCATGTGGGTCATTTCTACCCTTTTGTACTACCATATATTCTAAATTGTCTCTGGCTTCCTCCAACCTCAGCAAAAATCTACCAAAGACAGAAGGCAAGGGAAGGGGATTTCTTCTGCCTTTATAAAAAGGTTCTGGTGTAAGAGGTGATGAATCATGTGAAACCTGTGTGAAGCCTTATATATTAAGTGTGATGAATTATGCGAAATGTAATGAAACTATAATCTCATATATTAAGTATGCTGCAACTGTGTGCTGTGACCTCTCCCCTAAAACTTAGTAATTCTTGGAAACCCTGGAAGAAACGCCCTACTTGGGAGCCCCAAGTGACTATGTTAGTTAAGTTAACCAACTTTCTCTGCTTCTGTAACCCCCTCCGGCAGTGTGTGAGTGTTGTGCGATAAGCCCCTTTCAAATTCTAGCAGGCTTTTCTGTGTTTGAATTGTGGAGGGCAAGTCTCTCTTCTGGTGGGCTTTGTGTTGTTTGAATTTAAATTATATTGGCCTTGTTGATTAGGCTGGCTTTTGCATATTTAAGAAAGGCCCCTGCCACAGTGTGGGGCCCTCCCCTAAAGACTTGTGAGTCTGGTGGGTGGCCCTGGCCAGTTGAACCTGGCTAATAAACCTCTCTCTTGGTAAACTGTGTGTGGGTGCCGTGAATCAAACGCTCGGACACCACATCATTGGCATACCATGCTGCACAAAGTAGCAAAATTAAATTTTTACCTAAGTGTCCTACCCACTATCATATGATTAAGGGCTCAAACATAAGCAAGAATGTATAATCTACAGCCTGAATTAGCCCTACTCTCCACGGAATGAAGCTTGAGGGCATGTAAATCCAAAGATTACTTCCATTTACCTTGTAAAACGACACTAGGAAACTAAAAGTTACCTCCCTAATCATCCTTAGGCTTGGCTAAGCAGAACACCAATGTGAATATATTCTGAGGAGAGTCAACACAGCAGGAAGCACTTGCATTTTAAATACTTAAAAGATATACATACATGTTTATATACTTTGGTATAAATTACAGAGGTACATAGCTATAGCACACAGATATAAATTTAAGTATGCTTTTAAGGAATTATTTCAACATTGGTACACTATTCATGTCATGAAAATGAAAGCATAAAAGTCATCTATCTATTTACTTAAGGAAGGCTTCCAAAAATTAAGATTTAAATAATCTCTTAAAAGAATGTAAGAGACCGGATGAGGGGATGTGGGGAGAGGCTAAGGAAGCAGAGCACTGAAGAGGGAGCAGTGAGTCTGAGCCCGCTGAGAAATCCCAGCACTCAGAATGTCCACATCTGGCCCTTGCATATTACAGATGAAAAAACTATGACCCGGTAAAGCTGAGGAATCACCCAAGATTACGCAACCACTGAGAAAAAGAGCCAGAGACAAGGCTCTATAGCTAAAGTTGCTGGGTGCTGATAAGAGAGTGAAACAGAAAAAAGTCACGGAAAGAGCTCGCTTATCTTTCATTCACTTACTTGGTCAAAAATGAGAGAACAGAGAAAGGATGAGCAAACAAAAAGCCTCCTGAGGGCACCAGGCAGCTGGCCCAGAGCTGCGAGCTAGCCCTTGCTCAGAGAGGGAGCTTCTGTAGGCTCTGGCAGAGATCAGATCGTGACAACTCATTCCAGCACATAGCCGAGCTTTGCGATCTGCCTGCCTGATCTAAGGAGATGAGAAAACAGGACTGGGAAGAACCCAGGGAGTCTTCATATATCCAGACAAATTAGGAAGACATGTCTGCCTCTGGACAGTATCCAGCTAAATGAAGCACCAACCCTCATTTATTCAGTAACTGATTATCTATTTCTATATTAGTAAAGGAGGGCAGTTCCATGTCAGCATGCGCACTTCAAATAACACCGAGTCCAAATAAAAAGCAGTTACTTACAGAATTATAAACAAACCTAGTTTAGCACAAAGAACAACAACAACCTACATATAAGAATTTTTAAAGAACCTTACATATTTGAAAGAATAAAGTAGATTATAATAAACCTGTAAGACAGAATAAATAACCATCAAAAATACTTAACAAAAATTTTAACAAAATAGTGAAGCATCTATGTTATTTTACAGAACCAGGATACTTTTCACATACCAGAATATTTTGCTATTATAATTTTAAGACAAGTAAGAAAATAAAAAATCATTAAGATATTAGTGATGCCTTTCTCTGGGTATGAAAATTATTTGGGTCACTTTCTTCTTGATATGTTTTTCTATTTTCCAAATTTCCCATATTGAGCATACACTTATTATCTCATAAGCCAAAACAAAAAACTACACCTATTTTTAAGGTAAAAAGAAACAACAGAAATGTAGAAACAATTGACAATATTTTCTCTTCCTTATAAAATTTTACCTTAACTTTCTTTTTCCACGTAGATTTTTGTTTCTCCTCTTCTTCCTCAGTTAACTTAAGTGCCAGCTCTTAACTTTTGATAATTTCTAATAGATAGAACAAAAGCTCAATTAAGATATCTATATTTTTGCTTTAAATATTAAGAATTCTATAAGGAGTATAAGTTTGTAAACAGGAGCTATCTAATTTTTATTTTAAAAATTTCATTATCCCCAGAGTAGGAAATGTGAACACAAGGGATGTCATCAGGCGGGCCATATGACACAAACACAGCAACCTCAGCACACGGCCGGGAGAACTCGCCCTCCCTCACGTCCCTTCCCTACACACCAAGAAGCGAACTGGGAAAGGCTGCCTGGGGCCTCCATCAGCCAGAAGAGGTCTAGGATCCCTACCTGATTAACAGGAGGCCACTGGGTATGTTACTGTAGCCTCTGGCTGGAGGTGCCAGGTACTGCCAAAATGCTACCAATCACGCTAACTGCACTATTTCCTGCTCCTGATATAGCAGATTTCTAAAGGGAATTCTAGGTTTGAATCTGACAACTCTCAGGATAGTTATAAGCTATCTACTGTCCTTTCCACTTGGTACTTTGTTTCATGGTACAGTAAGTAAAATGCAACTTTGATAAGTGCTATAAAGAGTGGTGGCAAAAGTATTCCTCAGCCCAGTCTCTTTGCCAACAAACTTTTAACAAACAGTCTGGAAAAAAGGAAAAAATACTAAGGTAACTGCAGAAAAGAGTCACTTGTCTTTTGTACTGAAAGAGTATACACATATATCAATGCTCAGTTACAAGTACTGGGATCATTCAGTGACTAAACTCAATCAACAGCGGTGGCTGGAGAGAGACTGGAAGGCCGGAGGAGGGCGGGTCTCGCTCTTCCCTGTTTGTTCACTGGGCTGCACCACACAACAGCTCACAGCCCCCGAAGCAAGAGACAGTCCAGCAGCAGCAGTGGATTCCAGTTTGCAGTTTCTAACTCTCCCAGAACACCCTTACTATGCCTCAAGGAGCCCGGCACCAGCCTGTGGCCCTTCCCCAGAAGTGTGGCTCCATCTCTTCAGGGCCTCTTCCTTCCTGTTCCTCAGCCTGGCACGGTGGCTGCTTCCTGCAATTAAGCTCTCTCATCCACACTTCAGCAGTTGGCCTGAAAAGTTCTCTAATACCTGGCTAACAATTCTTTACACGAAATTCTACTAATACACCTGGTGTAGTTTGTTTCCTGATAGTGTGATGACGATTTCCCATGATGAAAAGGGTCTGACATACAGCCAAAGGACAATAAGAAAACAAAGCCCCAGCACTCCAAAAATGGAAAACCCATGTGAAAACACCATCAGATTTTCTTAGGGGGGTGGCAATATCATTCTAGCCTTACCACAGAGTTCATAACAATAAAACTAAAGAGTATCCACCTTCATGACTGACAAAATATACTGAAAAAAATTAGTAAAAGATGGAAATTAAAAATGTTCAACTAAGAAAAGATTGATAGATTTCTTTGGAATAATACACAAAATGAAAATTAAGTACTCTTCTCTGGTAAATTTAGTGGTGAGAATAACATTTACCTTTAATTGGACTGTGTGCACATGTTTCTTCTATTTTCTGTCGTATTTTATCTTTTCTATATTCTTAATAAACAAATGGACTTACCATCAGTTTCACTTTTTCAAAATGAAAGAATTTTAAAAATAAAAGAATGGTATTTAGTAACATCATTTTCATACCCTATAGTTTTAGACTTTTATGCCTAAAAACAGACAGAACCCTTACAAACCCTAAGTTTTATGCAGATGCCAGCATGGAAGAAATGACTATAGATTGCTCAATAGTCACCTGAAATAGCTGTAGTTTTTAATTACCTTGTGATAGAGTCTTATATCCATGAAAAATCCATGCATATATGCCCGGAGAAAAGGAGATCCAATGAGGTGTGTGAGACCTAGAAAAAGTTACTCAAAACAGGACAAGTCCTTATGAAATCTTAGTTGAAATTTGCCAGTTTTTCTTGGACAACAATTTGGTTGTAAGATTTCACTTCTGAGTAAAAATTTGAATATTAGAAGTACATATCTATTTATGAAGAAAATTTAATCTACTTCAGTGAAAATTTTCATTATTTTTATGCTTAGTGTTACAAGTGAAAATTTAATCACTTGTAACACTAAGCATAAAAATAATGAAAATGTCTTTATGAACCTTAACAAATTGGTAAAGAGGGTTGCTCATAGCCTGAGTGATTCTCGGATTTCTGGTTTCCACAAACCAACTCAATTTTAATAATGATATTGGAGATCAAAACTAAGCTGCCAAATTTTATATAGCCTAGTAGAAATGAAAGAAAGGATGAGAGGAGAAACACTGTTATTTCCCCAATTTCCCAAAACAAAGGATACTGTCACAACAATAATGTAGAAAAGGCAGTCTTCCCAAAAAAGAACAGCTGATAAATTTCTACCAACATATATAAACATACATGAGCACATTAACATATACATTATAAATATATACTCTTCATCACTGACTAATGAAAAGTTCACTGTCAACCAGGGTTTGGGAAACCTGCCTCAAATAATCACAGGGTTTCCTAGTTTAAAGAATTACATTTAGGCTGGGCTCAGTGGCTTAGCCTGTAATCCCAGCACTTTGGGAGGCCAAAGCGAGTGGATTGCCTGAGCCCACAGGTTTGAGACCAGTCCAGGCAACTTGGCGAGACCTCGTCTCTACAACAAAAACAAAAATTAGCTGGGCGTGGTAGTGTACACCTGTAATTCTGGCTACTTGGAAGGCTAAGGCAGGCGGATCACTGGAGCCCAGCAGATTGACGCTGGGGTGGCCGTGAGTGTGCCACTGCACTCCAGGCCTGGGTGACAGAGTGAGACTTCAGCTAAATAAATAAATAAATAAATAAATAGATCGATAGATAAATAATTACACAGAATTTGTGGCACACATACTAACACTGTGCCTATGCCATAGAAATTATTAATTGCAAATATTTACAAAGAAAAAGATTATGAGACTATTTATCTTCACTGTGTTATGCCCACATGAAGAGCATCTGTGGTATGATTCTAAGCGACAGTCTTTCTGAGGAAAACAGTTCCAAATTTTAGAGATATATTTATCTATCTAGATCTGAAAATCAAGTACTAGGCAAAAATCATGCTGTAGTACAAAGTAATATACATTATAGAACAACATTAAAAAGGCAAAATTAAATTCAAGACAATCTCATAATGTTATTATAACACTGGGTTGGAAAAATACTTCGTAGAATTCATTAGGTTGATAAAAAGCATTTGGACTTTCACAGTGGGGTCTTAAAAAAAGAAGGCTGAACCTTAATGAAATGTACCAAGGCATGACAATCTACATTTAGGCACCTGCGCATGTGTGTTTATTATCTAATCTTTCCTCAAAATAATGGGTCTTACTAACTACCAAATTATCAGACACATCTACCAATAATTGCAAAAGCAATTTTTGTTTCCTCTGTTAATGTCAAAGAATTATTCTCAATCCAAGTTAGGTCATAAATAAAAACCAAGTGGAAAGTTTTTCATAGCAAAACAAAGAATCTGACAGCAGCAGCACTTCTCATCATTAACTTCATGGAACACTAGTCCCAAGAGATCTCCTGAAGAGAAAAAAGATTCTATGGTCAGGTAAGTTTGGAGATGTACAATATGTGATATTATTAAAGGCTCTAAGAAGTCCATGAGTAAATAAATTGATTTAACTTTGCTTATCTTAGCATTTCTCAGACTTATTTGCCATCTCTTAAAATAACATTTCACATTCACTCACTCCTTCTTAGATGCAGTACTGAGTATTTTTCAGGCACTCTCTAATTCTTCAAGCAATCCTATAGGTAGGTACCAAAATTATTCCTATTGTGTAGATGAGGAAACCAAGGCTTAAAGAGATGAACTGCATTGTCCAGATCATGCAAGTATGAAGTGGGAGAGGTTGGATGTAGACCCATGTCAGTCCACCTCGAGTGTCCATGGTATCAGTCCCTATGCTATCCACCTAGTCTTTCTTACAGAAGTAAGAATCCACAGAATATGTTACAGGAAATACCAAGCTATAAGATCTGCTAAAGGCTATACCTGGGAGGAGTCAGAACTTGCAAATACTCCTTTAAAAAAAAAAAAAAAAAAGAGAGGCATGCTCAGTCACCCAGGCTGGAGGGCAGTGGCATGATCAAAGCTCACAGCAGCCGCAAACTCCTGCCTCAGCCTCCCGAGTAGCTGCGACATGCGTGAGCCACCAGGTCCAGCTAATTTTTTTCACTTCTTCGGAGACAGGATCTACTATGTTGACCAGGCTGGTCTCAAACTCCTAGTCTCAAGCGATCTTCCCACCTTGGTCTCCCAAAGTGCTGGGATTACAGGTGTAAGTCATTGCACCTGACCTATAAGTATTCAATATTACTAACACTGCACTATAAATACTCTTAGAAAGTAAGGCAAATGCATCATATATCCTTACTTCTACTTTAGATAACCTATTTAGAAGGTTTTATACATAATGGGGAAGTGCTAACCAATGGCTCATTTAATATCAAAAGATACTAATAATATACATAAAATGCTTTCTAGCATAAGTGGCATTTTGTTAAATAGTATCTCTATATCTATAGTTGTTTTTTGAGCTGGAGTCTCACTCTCCCAGACTGGAGTGGTGTGGCACACTCATGGCCACCCCAGTGTTGACCTGCTGGGCTCCAGCAATTCTTCTGCCTCAGCCTTCCAAGTTGTGGGAACTACAGGCATGTGCTACCATGCCAGGCTAATTTTGATTTATTGCAGAGATGAAGTCTTGCCAAGATACCCGGGTTGGTCTCAAACCCACAGACTCAGGCAATCCACTCGTTTTTGCCTCCCAAAGTATTGGGATTACAGGCTGAGGCACTGAGCCTGGTCTATAGTTTTTAGAATGAGCAGTATAATTACATTTTAACAAAAATTTTATACCCAAAATGTACTAAAGTACTTTTTAAAAATCCACAAAATGCACTTATAAGTGGACACTGAGCATTTACCATAATGCTATAAGAAAGGGACTGGCAGTAGTGGGAAACTGCCGGGGTAGGGGGATGCAATACAACATCAATAAGGGTACCTGACTTCAAACCAGGCAAAGTGGGGACTAAAGGGAGGCCTAAACTTCACCTGTATAATGACCACTTGTATACAGAATCCTGAATTGTATCCCACATCTTTAAAATTAAAAACAAAAAATCTACAAAATAACAATTTCCTTTTTTCCTTCATTTTAACAATGGTGGCAAATGTGATATAAGCATATTATAAAAATTATGTTGGGGATATTTAAGAAGACATTTTGATAGGAAGATCCTATTTTATCCCATTTCATTCATAAGAAATTTTTTAAAAGGCTGAATTCAGCTTTTTTCTTTTTAAACACAGTACAATTTAGGTCAGGCGCAGTGGCTCAAGTCTGTAATCTCAGCACACTGGGAGGATAAGGCGCGAGGATTGCCTGAGTCCAGAGGTTTGAGACAAGCCTGGACAACTTGGAGACCTTGTCGCTACAATAAATCAAAAAATAAGCCAGGCATGGTGGCATGCACCTATAGTCCCAGCTACTTGGAAAGCTGAGGCAGAAGGAACACCTGAGCCCAGTAGTGTGCCACTGCACTCCAGTCTGGGCAACAGAGTGAGACTCCGATTAAAAAAAACCAAAATAAACATAGCAAAATTTAAATTACTTTGGTGGTAACTGGTGGAAAATAATTCTGCTTGGATTAACTGGGCTATGAGATACAAGTTTAAAATAAACTCAATCTAACAATATAATTCTATGTTCTTTTAATATTCTCCTGTTGTTGCACATCTGTTCCAAGGACAACTAAGGAGCCTAGACCTGTGGAGAGTGGATCTCCTAAGTTTTCCCACTCTGATAATTTGCAGTATAGCCCTCTGTCAACAATAAAACAAGGCCAGGGCGGTGGCTCATGCCTGTAATCCCAGCAATTTGGGAGGTGGAGGAGAGAGGACTGCCTGGGCCCATGGGTTCAAGACCAGCCTGGGAAACTTGGTGAGAGATCATCTCTACAAAAAAATCAAATAATTAGCCAGGCGTGGTGGTACACACCTGTAGTCCCAGCTACTCAGGAGGCTGAGGTATACGGATCGCCTGAGTCCCTGAGGTTGAGGTTGCCGTAAGCCAGGAGTGTGCCATGGCATTCTAGCCTGGGTAACAAAGTGAGATCCAGATTCAAAAAAATAAATTTGGAGGCAACCTGATCACATTCTCATCTCCGAGCCCCTCAGTGGAGGACAAGTAGAAGAATTGTGAATTTAAAAATAATGCAAACATTTTTCTTCATGTTATCTGTGCTGTGATGCATTGAGACTATTGAAAATTCAGAGCTTTTCTGATACCGTAAACAGTTGATTACATATTTGGTGTTTTGTGTATTTTATAAAGTATTCTTACAATAAAGAAAGCTAGAGAAAAAAATTTGAAAATTCCAGCTCTCAAGTTTACTACCTACGAAGCCCTTGACAAGTTAAGTTTATCTTTCTATGCCTTTGTTTTCCATATCTATAAAATAGAATCATAATAGTTCCCACTCCATAGGGATGTGAAGATTAAATGAGTTAAGATTAAATGAGTTATACAGAACACTTAGAATACAGCCTGCACACAATAAGTCCTATTTCCTGAAGTATTTGCTGTTCCTATAAGACAATACTTGGCTTGTGATCTCTAAACATGAAGTATCTATTAAGGTTCTACTGTGTTTAAAGATTCAACCTATGGTTTCTAAGTTTTGGATTGAGTCTTCTACAAGCAAACCTGAAAGGAAGTCAAAAATCCTTTACTTGGAGTATCGGAGATATTTTTCAACGCCTTATTATACTCAAACAATACTTGAAAAAAATAATTGCTTTCTTGACAAATATTTTTTTCTGTGTATAGCTAGTATGCTGATTCAGAATACAAAAAAAGCTTCAGCAGATTAAGCTTACCTGAAATTTTCTTTAAGCAGAAAACGTACAAATCAGATCATTTATAATATGTTTGCTATCTGATCTGGCAGAAAGCGAAGATTGGAAGATTCGATAAATATGGCCCAGTCAGTCCTAATGTCAATAAATAAATAAATAAATAAATAAATAAAATGTATAAACATTTTATCACAGTTGTTTTGTTTTACCTAAATTTTCAAGGTCCTTCTTGGTGACAAATTTGTAATCATCGTAAACTGTGCTTTCTGGATTCTCCTCCAATTCCTCTGTCAGGTTGTCTAAGAAGGAACACCACCTAGGAGCGGGGCCCAAAACCTGTGGGTGTAGATGAAGACATCAGCAGATGCACATTTCCACCACATTATCCAAGTCTTAGTTACTTTACAATCAGATTTTCTTAAATATAACTTTTATATCTTTGTTTTTATTAGACGTATTGACAGATAAATGCAATATGTGTAATTAAGTATACAATGGAAGAGAATAAACAAAATATAGAGAATTTAGGCTTGTAAAAGGAAGCAATTTCAGTTTGGGGAACAAAAGTATTAATGAATGGTCTTACGTTAGAACTATCAAAATACAGATAAATAATTCAAGAACTTATAAAACATCCATCCTGAATACGGTGACTCATGCCTGTAATCCCAGCACTTTGCAAGGCCAAGGCAGAATTGTTTGAGCCCAGGAGTTCAAGATCACAACATAGCGACACCTCATCTCCACAAAAGATACAAAAATTAGACGGGTGTGGTGATACACATCTGTAGTCCCAGATAATTGGGAGGCTGAGGCAGGAGGATCGTTTTGAGCCCAGGAGGTCAGGGCTGAGGTGAGCCAGCATCCTGCTACTGCATTCTGACCTGAGTAATAGAGTTAGATCCTGCCTCAAAAACAAAACAAAACAAAAACTCCATCAATTTATCCATTACCTTCCTCACTCAAAATAGTTCTATAATTATACAAAAGCATATTTGATATATGAGATTTTTTTAATGGAAAAGAAGTCTAAAATAAAAATGACTGTCTTTAAGGTTTTTAAACTAATGATTTGATAAGTATGTTCCATTCTGTATGACTCACTTCATTGAAATTCATTTTACTGTTTAAAAATTAAAATTTTAGACTACAGTTAATGACAATATATGGTATTCTTGAAAATTACTAAGACTATATTTTAAATGTTTTCACCACAAAATGGCAAGTACTATGTAATACAAAAGTTAATTAGCTCAATTTAGCCATTCCACAATGGATACATATTTCAAAACATCGTGTCATACATGATAAATACATACTATTTTTATCTGCCATTTAAGAACAATTAATTAAAAAAATTTTTGTATAGAGAATTCTTCAGAACTAATCTAAAATAGGTGGCCAGGATCCATAAGTTATCCCAAAGGAAGGTTGAAGAACAAAAGACTGAACAGAATTTATAACCAACTAATAAAATATGAAGAGTTAAAAGTTTATAATCCAACTAACTCCATAAAATGCTATGCCTGCTTTGTACTTTTTTGCTATTAATACAAACCCTTTCCAACATGATGCCACACCCACTGAGGGCAATGTCTATTTCAGAGGAAGTCTGCTCACTCAACAGAGAAGATAGGCCACTGGAATCCTCCCTTGAGCTGGAGACTTTCCAATGAGAGAATACTGGCTCAGAAAATATGAATCTTCCAGTGACGACAACAGCTACTTATTTAAGTAGCAGTTAATTATACAGGAAAAAACCCCAGAAATCATAATGGAAATTATTAAATCTAGCTTAAACTTTTTGGAGAAGAAAAGGTAAGAGGAAAAGAGTTTTAACAAAGGAAAGCAGACCCTGTTCACATCCTCTTCAATTAAGGGGGAAAAAAGAGGAGATGTCAGATATGGTCATACTAATTTAGTTATATTATCTTGCCTGATTAGAAAGGGTGATTCCTTTCACTCCAACAAAGCTATGGGGCTCATGAACAAGAAAACAATTCTCAGTGAGCATAAAAGGAGTCTTATAGAAAAGTTTCATACTAGCATAACCTATACAATTTTGAAAAACAAAAGTAACGGTTTTGATATGCTATGTGGTTTGACTCTAACAATTAAAGACAAACCTTTAAGAAATGCAAAACATTAAAAAAATTTCACTGTAGAACATTTTTAAAGGAATTGCTAAGATTTTAAGCAATTTTAAGACAGTAGCTTGAAGTCAACAAATATTCATACTAAATATTACTACATACAAAGCACTGTGCTAAACCAAAGACACTGACCATGACCGCCCTGCAGAAGTTTTAAAAGCTACCTGGGAGGTCTAGGTATGGTGGCTTACCCCTGTAATCCCAGAACTTTGGGAGGCTGAGGCAAGAGGACTCTTTGGGCCTAGGAGTTTGAGACCAATTTGGGCAACCAAAGTATGTCCTTGATTCTAAATAAATAAATAAATAAAAATTAGCCAGGCATGGTGGCACAGGCCGGTTATTCTGGCTACTGGGGAGGCTGAGGCAGAGCACTTGAGCCCAGTAGTTCAAGGTTACAGTAACCTATGATCACACCACTGCATTCCAGTCTGGGTGACAGAATGAGACTCTGATGAAAAAACAAAAAAAAAACCTAGCTGGAGCAGAAAGGCATGTGTGTGTGTACACTCCCATACACACATGCATATGGCCATGTAAAGCCACGAACTCATATTGCACTAAGTCCAAAGGAAAGATGGCTGGAAAAGACTTTGAGGGCTAGGATATTGAATAAGTGCATTTGTAGGACTTCAGGTCAAAATGAACACATGAGCAGGCTAGGGAAATCATGGGGCATCTTCCGAGACTGATAGAGTGGTTAGGTACTTGCAGCTACTGGGGTCTCTGCTTCCAATGAATCATCAATCTGCAGTTGCAAAGTTACATATAACTGTGGATTACCTAGGACAGCAATCTTTTTCTTTAAGACAAGACAAAGTACATATTACCATGTTTCTAGAATATAGGATCCAAAATGCTGTCCTCTTGGCAAGGGAGAAACTTAATCTGTTTTGTTAACTGGCATTTTCAGTCCCTAAAGCAGTGCCTGCCAAATAGAAGGTGCTCCATAAATATGTGATAAATAAATCTATTTATATGAGCCAGTCGTGGTGCTCACACCTGTAATCCCAGCACTTTGGGAAGTGGAGGTGAGAAAATTACCTGAACCCAGGGGGTTCAAGACTAGCTTGGGCAATTTGGCAAGACCTCATCTCTACAAAACATCAAAAAATTAGCTGAGTATGGTGGTGCGCACCTGTGGCCCCAGCTACTTGGAAGGCTGAGGTGGAAGGGTCGCCCGAGTCCAGTAGGTTGAAGCTGTGGTAACCATGAGCATACCACTGCACTTCAGCCTGGGTGCCAGAGTGAGACTCTGACTCAAAAAAAGAAAAAAAAAAAACTAGTCATACATAAAACACATATGAATTTCATATGCACAAAGTACTAAAACTTAAAGGGTCCTCTTGGCAAAAACATTTTTTAAATGGTCTAATTTCCTTATTCAGATACAAACATACAAACGCTCACCACAAAAGTGGATATGTAAGAATTCTTTTTGATGAATATCAGATCTATTTGGACTCACATGCAAGGGGGCATGGGTTATCAAAATGGTCTCAAAAAAAGTAGTTTCACCTTTTAATCAATCATAAACATGGGCTTCAACGATGATGGAAAGACTATACTGTGTGCAGTGGCTTTTGGGAGTGAGGTACAGGAAGGCTAAAATACCAGACTAGCTCTGAATTTACTTTTACAAAGTCTTCTTTTATAATGTTTCACAATATTTTTGGTTATCTGGCTCCTAACGGAATTAGTTTAAATTGCCTCTCAGGGGACAGCCCTAGTTATGGTAAATAATCTCTGCAATCAGATTCATGGCCATTAAATTTTATAGGACAAAGTATTTCCATTAAAAACAAAATTAAATATAGTGGTTTACTCTATTAATCACAACTCCCCAGGTCCTTTTCAGAGGGAAAAAAAGGTCAAAACCACCAAAACTGAAATTACTGATTTAACACGGGTAGGAACTACAGGTTTCAACCACATTAGGGCTCTCCTCAGAGGCCTACCATCAAGTTGCAAAAACAGTGCTCAGCTCAACCAGTGAGAGTTTAGCCACGTGCTGCAGCTCTGACACACCCTCAGTGACCACGATATTAATGTGCAAAATGTCCTTGCTGCCTTCATAGCTATAACATACATAAATCTCAACTAATCCTTAAAAACACATTAATTGACTTCCTAAATTTCATGTTTTACTCCTTGAGAAACCTACTTTTAACCACAGATGGACTGTTACCACTACACCAAACTTCCGGCTGTTCTGTATTTTTGTTACAGTGCTGTATTCTATAAGTCAGTCAAAACTGATTATTGCTTATTTATCTACTTTTATGTATCTTTAGAGTTTTGTTTCAGAAAACTGATGAAGACTGTTCTATTTAAAACTTTTATTATCTGTTAATGACCTTTCACTTTTAAGTTTATAAGAATTTTTTTTAATTTTATTTTACTTTTTTTTTTAGAGACAGGGTTTACAGGCACTTGCCACTGCAGGAATTTCTTAAAGTCACAGGTCAGTAAAAGTAAAAACTGACACCTGATTAATCAGATTGCTAGGAAGGGATAATGTAGATTCCTTAGAAACTTGAATCATAACCATATCAACCAATCTAAATGGAAATACTTGGTCCTTCAAAATATGAAAGAATCTTATCAACATGCTACAAGAAGGCCTCGCCTCAAAATAAAGCCAACTATTAATATCTGCTTGCTCCAACCCATTTGGGCAGAAGAACTCATTTTAAAGGACATCAAAATACATACCAAGTGCCCAAGATTATCACTGTTCTGATTATAGCCTGCCTTTAAGATGTTAATTACAAATGCTTAATTTCAAAACTCAAATTCTCATACATTACAAGAAGGGAAGGGAAAAGATGAATATTAAAATTCTTAAAAGGGTTGAAGGTGGAGGATACTCCTTCCACACTCTACTTTTGAAAAACCATTGTGCCATGTCCCAAAGATGTGCTGAGATAGAAAAAAGGTTGGGGTTTACTGGTAAATGGTTTTTTAACAGATCAAAGATGATTTAAAAAACAACAAAGTACTATTATAGACAAAGAACCAAAGTGTACTGGCTCAGTCTAAATGCCATGATTTTTCTCCACTTACTTACAGCAATGCTATTGAGTATGATAAAATAATTTCCTTATTTTACCAGCCTCTATTTTTGGGTGGGGAGTCAGGATCTCACTCTGTTGCCCAGACTGGAATGCAGTGGCATGATCAAGGCTCACTGCAACCTGTAACTCATGGGCCCAAGCAATCCTCCCTCTTCAACCTCCCCAGTAGCTGGGACTATAGGTGAGAGCCGCCATGCCCGGCCCCACCTAATATTAACTTAAAAATATTAAAAAATTGATAACACAGGACAGTTATTGAATTTGAAGTTTTCTTGAGTTTTCAACTAATGATTGAAATGACAATTTTAAAAGTTTTCCCAACTGAGAAAAGTCTTAATTACTCCATTTAACAAACAAATAAATTCGAACCAAAATGGGCTTACGCATGGGAAATTTTAATGGACAAATATATTAGCACAAAGAGAAGTATATGTCGCAGCATATGTAGTCAATATTTAAAAATACTCTTTCATGGCTGGGCGCAGTGACTCAAGCCTGTAATTCTAGCACTTTGGAAGGCAGAGGTGAGAGGACTGCCTGACCCCAGAGGTTCGAGACCCGCTTGGGTTACTTGGCGAGACTGCATCTCTACAATAAATCATGAAAAATTAGCCAGGTGTGGTGGCGTGTACTTGTAGTTCCAGTTACTTGGAAGGCTGAGGCGGAAGGATTACTTGAACCCAACAGGTCGAGGCTGCAGTGGCCATGAGCATGCTACTGCACTCCAGCTGGGGAGACAGAGTGATACTCTGACTCCAAAAAAAAAAAATTCTTTTGCAAAATTACCAGGATGCATTACCAAACGCGGTATAAAATGGAATACATTTTTAACCCTTTGCACTCAGCTGTCCCCTTAGGGGACATCATAAGTCTAGCAAACCACTCAGATGTCCCGTCTCTGGGACATAAAGAGCTTGCTATTGAATATAAAGGACAAATTTATGCCAGCGTAATATTTTCAAAATTGTTATATTTCCTTGAAGTTTTCCATTCAAGTTGCACAAAAAGGCAAATAAAAAGATAAAATATATACTGAGATATAAGTAAAAAAATATCAGCTAGTGTTATGTAGAAAAAGAATGTATGAAGTGATTTCACAGTGGTGCACAGAGTGAACAATAAATTATGTATTATTAATGTGGAAGGAAGAAAATGAGACTGCATTATCTGCTTGAATATAAAAATACCAGGTGGAAGATGGCAAACAAATTACTATGGCACAACATGTATCAATGAACCTGCAATGCATGTCGGTAACTGTTTCACATATTAGAAAAATATAAAAGACACAATTTTTATTTGTTGTCATACATAAGTTCCTCAATGACCAAAATTCCATTAAAGCCAAATATTATTACAATAACATAATTGGTTCCAACACCATACTATTTAATATGAAGTGATTCATTTTTTACTAGTTCATCAAAAAGTGCAGTTGAGGTCGAGTGCAGTGGAGTGGCTCATGCCTGTAATCCCAGCACTTTGGGAGACAGAAGAGAGAGAACTGTCTGAGTCCAGGGGTTCAAGACCAGCCTGGGCAACTTGGCAAGCCCTCATCTCTACAATAAATCAAAAAATTAGCTGGACATGATGGCGTGCACCTGTGGTTCCAGCTACTTGGAAAATTGAGGTGGAAGGATCACCTGAGCCCAGCAGGTCAAGGCTGCAGTGAGCCTTGATTGTGCCACTGCACCCCAACCTGTGTGGCAGAGTGAGACTCTGACCTCCCCCCAAAACATTTAAACCCATATTTAACCAGAAATCTACAGCTCTTACTGTGAGTACATGACTCTGTCAGAAACAACTGGGGCTAGGGTTTGAAACTCAATTTTCTCCATTCAAAAAAGGTATTCTGTATATTACATAAAACTTTCAGTGGGGTCTGGATCACTGGCCCATGATCAAAAGTATTAACATGTCTGCAGCAAAACCCAGACATATTCACACCAGTTATTTGGGATAAATATGGTCTAGAAAGAGCCTCATCATTTCACATAGGGTTTGTTTTTTCTTTGAGTCGGAGTTTCACTGCCACCCAACGCATGCTCACAGGCACTGCAGCCTTGACCTGCTGGGCAGGTGATCCTTCCACATCAGTCTTCCAAGTAGCTGGAACCACAGGCGTGTGCCACCACGCCCGGCTAATTTTTTGATTTGTTGTAGAGACGAGACCTCGCCAAGTTGCCCAGATTGGTCTCGAACCTCTGGACTCAAGCAATCCTCTTGCCTCAGTCTCCCAAAGTGCTGGGATTACAAGCGTGAGCCACAGTGCCCAGCTTCACATAGGTTTTAACGAATCAGAACTGCAGGGGGCCAGCCCCTGCAAAGAGATTTAAGGGGTCCCTTGGGAGGTGTGGTGCCGTCGGCAATTATTCTGGAGAAATAAAGAGAAAGAAAGAGACTGGACTCTGTCTAGTGCAGAAGCTGTTTATTGGAAGTTACAGTAGGTATTTCTCCCCAAATTTTACACAGACAGTCTCACAAGTCTTTCATGTGAACACAAAGCCAGGTGCAGAAGGGGCGTCCCCCACCCACCAGATGTTTTCTCAGGTATGAGGAACGACAAACCCCAAAATTGTCTTACTGTTCCCTATGCTAGTTAATGTTCCTCAAAAGCAATGCAACAATCCCTACTAGCATCATGATGTTGTAATAATCAATAACTTCTAAAGCTCATGTGCACACAACACCCATGATGACTAACTTAAATCTTATTACCTTTCTATTCTATGCTAATACTACTTACATAATTGCTATGGAAGCTCTTAATTATAGCTTAAACCAATTCCTAAAGAATGTGGCCCAGTCCAAAGATCACGCTGGGCTCTTTAGGATGTGGCCCAGTCCAAGGTTCACAGTGGACCACTTCTTGGAACAATCAATTACAATCTCTTAACAAAATGACTATTCCAAAATCCTATATATCTATCCTAATTTCTGTAAAAGTTTCTAATTCCTATCCTAATATATAAAGCTGATCATCAGCAATAAAGCTTCTAAAAGCAAAACCCAAATATAAACTGTAAATTGTACTAAGGACAAAACCACAATAGTAGAAAATGAGAACAATGAATTTCTAAAGTTAGCTGTATTCTTATTAAACCTCAAAATATCATGATTGATCATGCTTGAACTAACATGATTCCCTGACGTTAGCATGACCTATTCTACAATACTTTTTATGAATAAAATAAATTCAATTTCTATAAATAGAAAAACCCTACACTAACTGTAGCTAAAACCAGTCTAAAAGAATGCAGCCCAGTCCAAAGTATGCGCTGGGCCCTCAGGAATGTGGCCAAGCCCAAAGTTTGTGCTGGGCCATTTCTGGTAACTCTAGATAATCATCTATACTGTCTAAAGCTGAAAACAGCTCTCCATATGCATATACTGATTCTATAAATATACTTTTTCTTTTTGAGTTGGAGTCTCACTCTGTCACCCAGACTGGAGTGCAGTGGCTGCTCCCGGCCACTGCAGCCTCGACCTGCTGGGCTCCGGTGATCCTTCTGACTCAATCTTCCAAGTAGCTAGAACTACAGGTGTGCTCTATCATGCCCGGCTAATTTTTAATTTATTGTGGAAATGAGGTCTCACCAAGTTGCCCAGGCTCATCTCAAACCCACGGGCTCAGGCAATCCACTCATCTCAGCCTCCCAAGGCATGGGATTACAGGCTGAGCCACCAAGCCCTTATAAGTATACTTTTAAATCTTATAAAGAAGCTTGTATCATATATAAGGCTCCCGAATGTGACCTGAACTTGAACCATAATTGATTGAAAGGCCAAAACCACAGTCTGTGAGAAACGGGAACAATGGATCCCTAGAGTTAACCATGCCTGTCGTACTCTCAAAGTTTCAAGCTTAGATCATCAAAGTCCCTGCTAGTGGGATGTGCCAAACAGAAAAAAAGGGAAGAGGGAATGGGCCATCAGCTCCTGAACTCATCTTAGTGGTCTCAGGGTCCACAGCCCACCTGGATCCCTAACACTCAGGTGGGCCTCCACAGCTGGCACCCAACACAGATCAGGTCGAGGTTTGCCACCCATAAGTGATAAACACATTTCAAGGTTTTTTAAATTTCAGAATTGTAAATAAGAGATGATGGAGCTATACTATAATGTAAATACACATACTCTATGTAACTATATATAGTAAATATATACAAATTGTAGCTAAACTATAATGTAAATATCATTGGTCACTATGATGATTAATGATAATTTTTCAAATTGCATAACACGCATTTCCAGTGGGAAAATGGGATTCTGCAATATATAAATGCAAAAGAAAAGTTCCTTTTCCAACTCCTCTTCGATCATTAGTGGAAAGGCCTCACTAGCACCAGCATGTATTTTCAAATTCTAACAGCTGAGACTTCATAATAAACGATTATCTGCCTGACAAGTGAAACAACTGGGTGAGCCAGAGGGAGTGGCCATGTCTTTAAGCATGTAATTGCATCTGTAGCATAATGAGCTGCCTAATTGCATAACCAAGTTTACATGCATTTATGAGTCATTATGAGTCATTTAAAGGTGCTCTCCTTGTAGTGTTTTGTTTCAAAAAATCAGAGTAGTAAAGGAGTCATTTAATTTCAACATTTTAAAAGATTTCTTTTTAAAAAAGAAAAATTATGATCTGCTATGATTCACTCTGACTTGGCTTTTGAAAAAAGCAGTTTAGGTGTGAAATGATAAAAAATAAGGTCAACTGGAAAAAAATGTAGGATTACTTATGCCACCATCAGCCAATCAAGGCAATAGTTTATCAATGCGAAACTCTGTGAGTACAAATAAACATGAGACAGAGTGCCTATAACCGCAGAGTAGGGGAGAGAGGACACCCCAAGGGGAAATGCAAATATAAAACTAAAACTCATATTAAGAGCTAGAGAGCTTTCAGTTAATAACCGCACCTCTTTCTCTCTCAAGTCCTGTTAAAATTACAGTAAATTAGACTAAGAAAATGGTATTAGCCTGCAAGACGAGAATACGATGGTTTAGGACATTTAACCTGGTAAACATGAGTGCTCATAGAGGTGGCTAGCAAAGAGAGACGTTCCCTCAGAGCCCTTGGGACCAGCACTGCCAGGCTCCAGGCATGTAGGAAGATAGGATGAAGCACAGCCTGAATAAAGAGGGGAGGAGGAGTTGATAAGCACCTATATTCTTACCACTCCTAGGGAGGCCAGAAGATAATTCTCTGG
>NW_007253001.1:0-4879 GCF_000164805.1 Carlito syrichta | reverse complement strand
ATACTGTCAGGCATTTCCTCCTTCACTGTAGATATGTAGTGAACAGAACAAACAAGAATTCCTACCCTCAGAGAGATTACCTTCCAGAAACGGGAAACAATAAACAGGAAAAAGCAGTACAGGGTGCGATAGACAGAGGTACGTGTTGCTGGGGAAACTAAGCAGAGAAGGTCATAAAGAACAGAGAGGAAGGAGAAGGGGTGGTTCCAACCCGAGGGAGAGGAGGGATGGCCCACAAGAAGATCCGGCAACTGCGGAGACCTAGAGGTCAGAACTGCTTGGTGTGTTTGGGGATCAGTAAAAAGACCAGCCTGGGATGACTTGAACCAAGGGAGTAAGGGAGAGGAGGGCTGGGTCATACAGAACTTTTATCTTTTGCTTTGAAAGAATGGGAGCCATAGGAGGGCTCTGAGCAGAGGAGTGACATGATCAGACTTGCATTCACAAGGATCCCTCTGGCAAAGACTGGAAACTTCGGGTTCCAGGCATTTAAGGAGATCTCTGTTCAGTCATTAGCTGGCAATTAAGCAAACCAAGCAGAGACTTCAGTGGTCATATATAACAAAGAAATCAGATTTTATAGTAACAGTCTAGGAGAGTCACTAACAACAACGTACTCTAGGGGGTGGCGGAGGGACTGAGTTCCAGCAGTCCTAAATAACGTTACTTAAAAGTTCTGGTTTTTAACAAAAAATTACAAGACAGGCAAAGAAACAAAAACATGGCCCACAAACTAGGGGGCAGGGAAGCAGTCTTTGAACCGGTCTGTAAGAGACCAGTTCTTTTAGTCAGTCTAAGCACTGGACTTCGTAGATAAAGACTAAATAATGACATTTATTAACTGAAGAATGGATGAACAAGAAGTGATGTAGCCATACAATGAAATACCACTCAGTAATAAGAAGGAATAAAGTACCGATACATAGTACAACATGAATGAGACTTTAAAACATTATGCGAAGTGAAAAACAGACCACGTATTATATAAGTCCATTTATATGAAATGTCCAGAAAAGGCAAATCTACAGAGACAGGATGTACATCAGTGGTTGCCAGGGGCTGGGAGAAGGAAGAAGGAAGAATAACTGGTGTGGAGCTTCTTTTTAGTATGATGAAGTATCCTGGAATTAGGCAGTGGTGATTATTATATAACTGATTATACCTGAAAAACCACCGCGCTATACACTTCCTTTTTTCTTTTCTTTTTTGGAGATGGGATCTCATTATGCTACCCAGGCTGATCTCAAACTCCTAGGCTTCAAGCGATCCTCCTGCCTCAGCCACCCAAGTAGCTGAGATTACAAGCATGTATCACTGCACCCAGTTCAGGACTATATACTTTAAAAGGATAAACTTCAGGTATGTGAATTTTATCTTAATAAAGCTGTTATTTTAAAAAGTCTAATTAAGGATCACACAATGCATTATGTGATTATGTCTCTTCAGTTTCCCTTAATCGAGAAGAGTCCCCTCTTCACTTTTACTGTCTCTCAGAAATGGACATTGTTTAAGCGATTGGGCCAGAGTTCTTAGAAGAGCTCTCATTTGCGAGTCCCCACAGTCTTCCTCTGCTGACTGCTCCTCGGAATTAGACCCAGTTCAACATTTTGGGCAAGAATCACACAAGCGCTGCAATGCCAAAAGAACGCTTAAACCTATTTCCACATTAAGGGCTTGGCTAGGTGTGATTAGTAATTGTGAAGCCGTGTATTCACAGCACTTAATTTTCATGTATCTTTACACACGTGTACCTTTTCAATATTTTCTGAATTTTGGTGTAAAATGAGGTTCCAGGAAGGGGGTTCCAATAAGAACTTACCCAGGGACCATATCCCAGAAAGCCAGTTAGGGTTAAATTCCTGACAAAGCTAGCCTATCTTATAGGAAGAGGAAAGTTTATTACACAAACATGTTGGGAAGACAGTAGGTTCAATGATGGGGCACATCTCAGCTCTTTTCGAAGGAAGATGACAGAAAACTACCTTTCAGCAAACATCCGAAGGACTATGTCTACCGATGTACTATCCTGTTTCCTTATTTCACCAAATGAAAAGGTATATATAAGCAATCCAATCCTCTTTCTTCTTGAACTTTTAACATTTGTTTGATGAGGTAGAATGTCAAAGGAACTTCTTGGCAACCAAAGTAACAAAGTTAAACTCTAATACTAGAGATTTACGAACTGAGCTTAGCAGCACTCAGAACATGCAAGTTTGGTGAAAACCAGATATTCCTGCTAAAATTAGAATAAGACTGAAACCAAATTACTCTCAATGAACCACTGAAGTTTAAGTGAGTAAAAATTTTATTCAAAACCATGAAACTCCTTCATGAAGTAAATCTCTTTTAAGTTCTCTCTTAAAGATTCAAAACTGGTTGGGCATGGCAGCTCAAGCCTGTAATCCAGGATTGCCTGAGCTCAGGGGTTCCAGACCAGCCTGAGCAATAGGGTGAGATCTTATCTCTACAATCAATCAAAAAAATTAGCCAGGTGTGATGGCGTACTCCTGTAGTTCCAGCTACTTGGAAGGCTGAGGCAGAAGAATCTCCTGAGTCCAGCAGGTAGAGGCTGCAGTGACTGTGAGTGTGCCACTGCACTCCAGCCTGGGCGACAGAGTGAGACTCTGACTCAAAAAAAAGGGTTAAAAACTAGATTTATTTGACCAAAGTTATTCTAATTTGAGGTAGAATGAGAAGCTTGACATTTCTGCCTCCTTATCATGAAACATTACAAATGACATGTTAGATAGCATCTCCGCTTACTTTTCCCTTCAACTGTCAAAGGAAAAAAAATGAAAATCTTAACTTGGCCCCAACCTTCTTCAAAGTTCACTGCTAGCTGAATAAGAAAAACAGATGCTTCTTTTATGGTCTCCCATTCATTCCTTCCTGAAGAGCCTGGCCTTGCACCCAGGCCACAAATTGCTATTTGATATTTATCATCTTATTACACTTGAAACTCCAGTGAAGATTCCTAGAGTTCCAGAGTTGCAATAACAAAGACTCTAAGCAATGGTAAAGTCCTTACTTCCAGGAAGAGAGGCCAGAAAAGTTCTTCTCTCAACTTCCTAACTACACTAAAATGCTAAACCCATACACATGTGCACACAGACAATACCCCATAAGTGCTACAAGCATGGGCCAATTTTGGCACATGAGGATGTGTTTATCTTTTTGATCACACACCTGGTAAGGAGCACTCCCCATGATCTTGTATTGTCATTTTGTTCCTGCCAAGAGTTACGCAGATGGTTTAGTGTGTTATCCTTGGTTATCTCATCAGTAGTTTCCTGGTTCTACCCTACTTCCTTGCAGGCAAAAGTGTTTATTAATAATTTCTTAGCATATTCTTGCTGTCTTGCAAGTCTTAATTCTGAAATCTCTGTAAAAACTAAGTGTATCAAAATATTTTAGAATACCCAGGGGGAAAATCTGGCAGAAACAAAGGAAGAGTAAAACTTATAAAAAGTTATATGTAGACTTTTTCTCAAGGTTATACACCTTAACAATGCTATTCTAGGAAGGTCAAAAAATATTCTGATATCAAGCTGCAGTTACTGATTATCTCTAGAAAGGTCATGCATGGAACTAGAACACATTCTAAATTCAAGTAAAATAAGATTTTCCATATGTTTCCCAAATAAAGGAAAGCATGACACTGCCACAGAGAAGAAAGGCATAAAAGAGCTCAATGTGAACTCGATTGAATAAAATGTGGCCAACCATAAAAGTACTTAAGTAACCTTTACAAGTCTAGATAGGCTACTTCAGAGACTTAAATATTCATGTTTCCCGCTGAGGTGATACACAGGATTCCCACACATGTGACAATATTAAGGATCTTATGAAGATATGTGATATGCTCATGGATTAGAAGAATCAACATGGTTAAGATATCCATCCTACCCAAGGCAATCTACAGAGATTTAACACAATACCCTTTAAAGTACTAGCAGTATTCTCCTCAGACCTGGAAACAACGATACAGGAATTCATATGGAAACAAAAGCGAACACAACCAGCCAAAACAATCCTTAGCAAAAAACAAAAACAGAAAAAAAACAAAGTGAGAGGTATCACACTCCCAGACTTTAAACTTTGTTATAAAGCTACAATAATCATAAAAGCCTGGTATTGGTAGAAGAACAGGCATATAGACCAATGAAAGAACAGGCATATAGACCAATGGAACAGGATAGAGATTCTGGAAACAAAACCTCAATTTCTCAACCAACTCATCTTAAACAAAGTCTCCATCATCAACCTCTGGGAAGAGGAGAACCTATTCAGTAAATGGTGCTGGGAAAATGGCTAACCACATGCAGAAGATTAAAACAAGACCCCACCAATCACCATACATAAAAACCAACTCTAAATGGATCAAAGACCTAAACGTAAACCTCAAACTATAAGAAACTTAGAAAATGCAGGAGACACCCTTAAGGAAATTGGAACTAGCAACCAATTCCTGATCAAAACTCCAAGTGCCTATGCCATAAGAGATAAGATAGACAAGTGGGACCTCCTCAACTGACAAGCTTCTGCAAAGCCAAAGAAACCATCAAGAGAGAGGGAAGACAGCCTACAGACTAGGGGAAAATATTTGCCAACTGTAAATCTGACAAAGACCATCCAAGATCTACAAAGAACTCAAATGTGCTGGGAAAAAAAATAGCCCCATTACAAAGTGGGCAAAAGATATGAATAGACACTTCTCAAAAGAAAAAATACAAGCAGCCAACAGATACATGAAGAAATGCTTAGCCTTACGAATCATCAAAGAAATGCAAATTAAAACCACACTGAGATACCACCTAACTCCAGTCAGGATGGCCATCATCAATATCTCAAAAAATAGCCAGGCACGGTGGTCTCTGAA
>NW_007253000.1:57578-64091 GCF_000164805.1 Carlito syrichta | reverse complement strand
ATTTTGGAGACTGCCAACACCACAACTGATTGTCTGCCACTCCTCTACCACTCCCCCCAAACTCCCCCCACCCCCACAAAGCTCTTCTCTCTCCTTGAGGACTCTGCCTGCCCACTGTCCAAAAGAGGAACAGGAAACAACAGCAATGGACCCTGTTACTGGCCTTTCAGGTGCCATGGGTCTCCTCTTTCACTGCTCTGTTGATGCATCCTCAACTTGGGCTGCCATTGCTTCTGGTCTCAAACATTACAATCTGCCCTGTCCAGGCCAAACCCTGGCTTCCCCAGGCCACCCTCTGCACCCCTAGTTTTCTCACAGGTAGGCTTCAGGTGGGCAAGACCCCAGCACTCAATTTGGCTGTCTCTTTCTTTTGAATCTCCTCATAGTTGGCTCCTTCCTCAGGCTGAGGGAGTCTGGGGGCTTTGCCTTCAGTGACCAGCCTCACAGCCTGCACCTGGAAAGACCACAACAGAATCCTCTCTCCCTCTCATCCTCTGGGCCCATGTTGAGCCTGGATCCTGGACCAGTCAGATCAGACCTGCCTGGCATACAGCAAGTACTAAGAAATAGCTGCCATATGAACAAAGGAGTTGTCATGAGTCTAACTCCAATCTCCATGATGGGCGCACACCCACACTGTCTGCCACACAAGGGTTTAGATTACACAGAAGATCTTGCATCTTCTGAGATCTTAGAAGATTATATAAACTATAAGTTATATGTGTGTGTGTATACACTATATTATATATAAAACTATGCAGGTTAACACATATGAGAGTTTTTATGTTGTTAAATACTTTCTCTGCCTGAGCCCTGTAGTGGACTTGAAAGCATGAGTCTGGGGGTCTGAAATGAAGCCAGAAGTAGTTTCTCTGAGACAGAAAAGAGGAAGGTAGTACAAGAAGGAAGCAGGGAAAGGTGAAGAAAGAGCTAAGAAGTGTGGGCCCACCATGAGGAAGGGTCTGAGGGAACAGAGTCCAAGGCTGGAAAGTGACCCAGATATTAGGAACAGCTGCAGCAGGCTTTCCCAGTGGAAGCTTCTGTGGTGATGGACAGTATTCTTTGTCTGCATGGTCCAGTACAGTGACCAGGAGCCACATGGGATTGTGGAGCACTTCAAACATAGCTAGTGAGATTGAGGAACTAAATTTTTATGTACAACTAATTTTAAGTAGACAAACAGTTGCATGTGACCAGTGACTGCCTTACTGAACAGAGGACAAGCATTTTGAGTTTTTTTGCGTGGGATGTGCAAGTAACCCCCTTTTCCATCTTTCATACTGAATCTCTAGCAGGTCTACTCTGCTCACTACTTCTGTGAGTGGGTCATTCTGTGGGGAAGAAAATGGCTTCTTGCTCAACTCAATTTAAAAAATAAAAAGCAGCAGAGAGGAGCTGAGGGTGATGAAGTAGCCAGCATTTGGACTGCAGTGAGCATCTGTGTGCTACTGTTATGCTCATTGCCACATGTTATGCCAAACAAGGAATGCTTCCCACCCTGGGAACCTCCTCTTGTCCCTGTCCTGGCCTGGAATATGCCTGACTTTGGCCATCACCCAGGACATCACTGGCAAGCCAGCTGCAGGGCAGAGCATAAGCAGCTTTGCACACACACAGATCCAGAGGTTTCCCTGCAGCTGTAGAGCTGATTCTACTGTTTGGGGTACAACTTTCTGACTTCAGTCATCTTTGTCTTTCAGCATTCCCTCACCTTTGCCTCAGGTAAGAGAACCTCTCCCATGGAGAACTCAGACGAATAACTACAATTACAGACTTTCTTTTCCAACTGGTCCCAGCAGGAAGCATGTGACTGAGGCAGCCAACCAGAGTAACCCCATCACCTTAGGCAGTGAGTGATTGGGAAAATCACAAGGCTCCAAGTTTACTGATCCAAGTCTTCCCTGATGTTTCATTCATTCTTTTAGACAAAAGAGAGTTTCTCTTCCCCTGAAATCAAGAGTCATACCTTGAGCTACCAGTAACTATCTTTCCTCCCATTTAGGGCAGCCAATCTGATAATGAAGTTAATCAAATAGAAAAGCAGAAATAAAAGTTGAAGAAAGAAAAAGAAACAGACCCAATGACTTAGCTTAAGTGTCTGGATACAGCCATATTTGATACCATCCCTGCCTTTTTTTTTTTTTTGAGAAAGAAGGATTTATTAAGAGGACAGAAAAGCTCCCACAGTGGGAGAGGACCCAAAGGGCCTGCCTCCCTGCCTTTAATATTTTCTATTAAGTAAGCTAAAAATGTACTCCTTTTTGGCAAAAGCTTTTTTTTTGCGTTGGAATCTCACTCTGTTACCCAACTAGAGTGCAGTGGCCATTCCCAGCCACAGCAGCCTCAACCTGCTGGGCTCTGGCAATTCTTCCACCTCAGTCTTAGAGTAGCTGGAATTACAGGCATAAGCTACCACGTCCGGCTGATTTTTTTATTTATTGTAGAGATGAGGTCTTTCCAAGTTGCCCAGGCGGGTCTCAAACTCGTGGGTTCAGGCAATCCACTCACCTCAGCCTCCCAAAGCACAGGAATACAGTATGAGCCACTGAGCCCAGTTGGCAAAAGGTTTTTGATTTAGATTTCATCAGTTGTGAGCAAAAGTCCCTCCTAACACAATACCTTGCCTGTCCTGGTACTGCCTCTTTGAACCCTTGAGTGAGAACTCTCTTCATCTAGGATCCTGAATTTGGGGAACAGATTCCTGGCCACTTGGGTTAAGTGTGTGCTTTTAGGAGTCATTGGCGGGGTCTAGTGAAGGCACCTGAGAACAAAGAAGTCCTGCAGCAGGATACTGGTATATGAGTATCTGTTTAAATCCCTGTTTTCATATCTTTGGGGTCTATGTAAAGTAGTGGAATTTGATTTGCATTTTCATAGAGAATAATGAGGTTGAACATCTTTTCATGTGCTTTTTGGTCATTTGTATACCTTCTTTGGAGAGATTCTATTCAAGACTTTGACCCATTTTAAAAATTGGTTTGTCTTTTTTATTGCTAGTATGCAGAAACTCAATTGATTTTACACATTGACTTTGTATTAACCAGTGTCTTAATAAATTCACATATGAATTTTAATACTACATAGATAATTTATGATTTTCTAAGTACATAATCATGCTACAATGGTAGTTTTGTTTCTTTCTTTACAATTTTGAAGTCTTTTATTACTCTTATTTCCTTATTGCTCTTGCCAATTTATCTACTACAAGGCTGAATACAAATAGTGATGGTTGTTTTTGTCTTATTTTTGACCTCGAGGGGAAATTGTTCAATATTTTACCATTTGTTAGCTTTGGGGAATTTTGGTAGATAGTCTAGCATATTATGAAAGTTGCCTTATATTTCTGGCTTTCTAATCATGAAAAGGAGTTGGGAGTTCTGCTTCCAAAATGATGGCATAAAGGGAAGCTGGCTTTTTTGTCCACTGCCTGACCCACTCCCACCTCCTCCACTCTCAGAAAGAAAGAAAGAAAGAAAGAAAGAAAGAAAGAAAGAAAGAAACAAAGAAAGAAACAAAGAAACAAAGAATACAGTGTTGAGATTTTCACCAGCAACAATGCAGAAATCAAGTATGATGATGAGACAGTCATACTTGGGCACAGAGAAGTGGAAAATACTCTCAGCAGACAGTAGGAGAATTGGACTTACACATCTACCAGGCACCAACCACACAAACAAAAATTCTCCCTTCAGTTCATAGTTTCTGCACTGGAAAAAGTGAAACCAAGGTGGTCAATTAGCTTCCCTACCTTCTTAGGTTTCCTGGCAGGAGACATAACCTTTCTTTAACCCACAGGTTAACATCATGGTGGTCCCAAAGGGAAAAGTATCCTTGAACTGGCATAGACAAATGGTGAAGGCAGGACTACTATCCTTAGCCTGGAAATTCTGCTCTGGTAACTCTACCAATGGAGACACAAAATTAGAGTAGTTGTACAGGCACAGTCCCCAAGTACCCGGGGCATAAATACCTAGCCAGCTTTCCAACACTGCTGGATAATCAATTTGGGACCTTCCCCACTTGGGATAGGCAGTGCTCCAACTCTTTACTAGAGTCAAGGGGAATTGAGGCTTAAGATGCCTTCAAAAAGGAGGCAGTGACCTAGCAGTGAAAATTAACTAAGCAAATTTGTTTGATAATAATCAAAGCAAGCTGGACAGAGAAAACTGGAACAAATAACTAATACTTCAATGAATGCAAAGACATAGATGTATACCTACAAGAAACGGCAGCAAACTGGAAACTACAACCTCCCCAAAAGGACACAGAAAAAAAATCCTGTGACTGTCCCTAATGAGAGAAATGAGAGAATGATTTGTGAACTCTCTGAACAAGAATTAAAAATATCAACTTTGAGGAAACTCAGTGATCTCCAAAATAACACAGAATGACAATTCAAAAATTTATCAGAGAAATTTAACAAAGATATTGGAATATTAAGAGTAAAAAAAACAGAAATCTTGGAACTGAGAAACACATTTAGAGAACTGAAAACTTCTTTAGAGGTAAAGAAATAATAACAGAAAACTGAAGATGACGATGGCATGGGTGAACTAGTGAGATTCTCCGAACGGACCAAGACTACATACTGCTGAATAGACAGACTGTAAAGCAGAGGGGAAAGTGAACAAAGCCAGAAGACCCTCATAAGGAAGAACAGCACATTGCAGAAGAGAAATAAAAGTAACCCCACCTTCCCTCAAAAACAGAATTGAAGAAGGGGAGGGAAAGGGAGAGAGGGAGAAAAATCTACAGAAATGAAGAAAAACCAAAAGAAGAGTATGGTTCTCTTCCAGACGCCTGGGAGAGTAGACACTGAGAAAACTGACTTTGGAATGCAAACAATGAAAAACCCCCAGAATGAAGGGTCTCAAACTGCAAATGTAGATATCAAAACAATAATGGAGAGATTAAAAAGAATTGAGGAGACACAAGAAGAAACTAGGAAGGAGCTGATATCTGAGATAACAGTAATAAAGAATACTGTTAATGAAATAAATAACAAACTGATAAGCATGGAAAGCAGAATTACTCAAGCAGAGGAAAGAATCTCAGAACTTGAAGACCAAAATATAGAAATAACCCAAACTCTTAAAAACACAGAAAATAAGCACAAAAAGACAGAACAAAACCTTCAAGAGATGAGTGACTACCCCACAAGGCCTAACCTAAGAGTAATCGGACTCCCTGAGGCAGAAAGAGAAATAGAGACCACGTTGGAACAAACTTTCCATGAGATCATTCAAGAAAGCTTCCCTTATCTAATCAGTGATGCAAAAATTCAAAGACAAGAGATTCAGAGAACCCCTGCAAGACAACAAATGAGAAGACCAATTCCTAGACACATAATAATTTGCCTAAATAAAGTAGGCACAAAAGGAAAAATCTAAAGGCAACAAGAGAAAAGGCCAGATCACCTACCATGGAAGACCAATCAGAATAGCAGCAGATTTATCTGCAGAAAACCTGCAGACTAGGAGAGCCTGGAGTCCTATCTTCAAAGTCCTAAAATATAAACAATTTCAACCAAGAATAACCTACCCAGCCAAGTTAAGCTTCATCAGTGAGGGAGAATTAAAATCTTTCCCAGTTATGCAATCCCTAAGAACTTATGCTGCCACCAAACCATCTATACATGAAACACTTAAGAAAGTACTAAACACAGAAGAAAAGGAATAAAGGACAATGTTCTTCACAAGAGTACAGGGAAAAGAATAAAATATACACGAACCAACCCCCAAACCAAAAGAAAGACAAAAAAAAAAGAAAGAAAAAACCAAGTGGAAGAACAACTCAATAAGAACTCCATGATAGGGAGAAACTCTCACATTTCAATAATTAGTCTGAATGCGAATGGACTAAACGCACCAATGAAAAGACATAGAATGACAAAATGTATAAAATATCACCAGACAACAATATACTGCCTTCAAGAGACCCATCTCACTAGAAAGAACATACACAGACTCACAGTAAGAGGATGGGAAACAAATTTTCAGGCGAATGGAACACAAAAGAAAGGAGTCGCGATCCTAATTCCAGACAAAATACCATTTAAGCTATCAAAAATTTAAAAAGATGCAGAGAGCCAAACATAATGATAGCAGGTTCACTCCATCAACAAGAAATATCTATCCTAAACATATATGCACCCAACATAGGTGCACCAACATTCATAAAGCAACTTCTAGGAAAACTAAAGAAAGACATTGACCCTAACACCATCATAACTGGGAACTTTAATACACCACTCATAACCCTAGACAGATCATCAGGACAAAGAATCAGCAAGGAGATCCAGAACCTCAGTGAGACTCTGGACCAAATGGACTTAATTGATACCTACAGAACACTCCATGCAAAGACCACAGAATACACATTCTACTCATCACCGCATGGAAAATATTCTAAGATCGACCAGAAAATTGGACACAAATCAAGCATAAGCAAATTTAAAAGGACGGAAATTCTACCATGCACCTTCTCGGAACACAGTGGAATAAAAATAAACAT
>NW_007253000.1:37754-57558 GCF_000164805.1 Carlito syrichta | reverse complement strand
AGCCACCCTAAAGAAGCTGGAAAAGCAAGACCACAAAAACCCTAATTTCAGCAGAAGAATCCAGATCACCAAAATAAAAGCCCAAATCCAGGACATAGAAGACAAAAAGATAATAGAAAAAAATCAATGAAACAAAAAGCTTGTTCTTCGAAAGAATAAACAAGATTGATGGTCCCCTAGCTAGATTGACCAAGACAAAACTAGAAAAAAAACCAAACAAGCACAATCAGAAACACAAAAGATGAAGTCACAACTGACCTTGAAGAAATACAAAAGATCATTAGAGACTACTACGTACACTTGTATAGAAACGAACTTGAAAACTTTAAGGAAATGGAGAACTTTCTGACATCACACAACATACCTAAGTTGGAACAAGAAGAAATTGAGACCATAAATAGACTAATAACAATCAAGGAAATCGACTACATAATAAGAAAACTTCCTGCAAAGATAATGCCCTGGACCAGATGGTTTTCCAGCAGAATTCTACAAGACATTTAAGGAGGAGCTGATACCAATCCTACTGAAGGTATTCCAGGCGATTGAAAAAGATAGAATGCTCCCCAAATCATTTTGCGAAGCCAACATCACATTGATAACCAAGCCAGGTAAGATACAACAAAGAAAGAAAACTACAGGCCAATATCTTTGATGAACATAGATGCTAAAATTCTCAACAAGATCCTAGCAAACCGGATTCAGCAATACATCTCAAACATCATCCATCATGACCAAGTAGGCTTCATTCCTGGGATGCAAGGCTGGTTCAACATTCGTAAAACCATAAATGTAATTAAATACATCAACAGATGTCAAAACAAAAACCACATGATTATATCATTAGATGCAGAAAAAGCTTTTGATAAAATCCAGCACCCCTTCTTGATAAAAACCAGGAAAATCTAGGCATACGGGGAACATACCTCAAAATAGTAAAAACCATCTATGAGAAACCCACAGCGAGCATACTACTAAATGGACAAAAATTAGAACCACTTCCCCTGAAAACTGGAACAAGACAAGTATGCCCACTCTCATCCCTCCTGTTCAACATAGTATTGGATGTCCTGGCTTGAGCAATCAGAGAAGAGAAGGCAATCAGGGGTATCCAAATAGGAAAAGAGGAAGTCAAATTATCTCTCATTGCAGATGATGTGATTTTGTACTTTGAAAACCCAAGAGAATCTATCAAGAACCTCCTTAAAGTCTCAGGATACAAAATAAATGTACAAAAGACAATCGCATTTCTCTGCACCAATAATCAACAAACAGAAACTCAGATAAAAAACACAATTCTATTCACAATAGCCACAAAAAAATGAAATACCTTGGCATCTTCATAACCGGAGACGTGAAAGACCTTTACAAGGAAAACTACAAAACACTGCTCAAAGAAATCAAAGTTGACACAAACAAGTGGAAAATATCCCATGCTCATGGATCAGAAGAATCAACATTGTGAAGATGTCTATCTTACCTAATGCAATCTACAAATTCAATGCAATACTCATCAAATTACCAGCAACATTCTTCTCAGACCTAGAAAAAAACAACACAGGAATTCATATGGAAACACAAATGTCTAATAATAGCCAGAACAATCCTCAGCCAAAAAAAAAAAAAACAAAGCAGGTGGTATCACATTACCAGACTTCATACTTTACTATAAAGCTACAATCATCAAAACAGCTTGGTATTGGTATAGGAACAGGCATATAGATCAATGGAATAGATTTGAGATTCCAGAAGCAAAACCTCAATTTCTCAACCAACTCATCTTTGACAAAGCCTCCACCACCTACCACTGGGGAGAGGAGAACCTATTCAGTATATGGTGCTCAGAAAACTGGCTGACCACATGCAGAAGATTGAAACAGGACCCCTATCTATCCCCATGCAAAGGTTAATTCCAAATGGATCAGAGACCCAAATGTAAAACCTCAAACCATAAGAACCTTAGAAAATGAAGGAAATACCCTCATGGAAATCGGAACTGGCATCCAATTCCTGAACAAAACCCAAAACCCACAGCTCATAAGAGAGAAAATAGACAAGTGGGACTTTATTAAACTGACAAGCTTCTGCAAAGCCAAAGAAACCATCAAGAGAGCAGGGAGACAGCCTACAGACTGTGAAAAAATATTTACCAACACCAGGTCTGACAAGGTTTAACATCCTGGATCTACAAGGAACTCAAACGTGCTGAAAATAAAAAAAACAAACGTCCCCATTATAAAATGGGCAAAAGATATGAACAGACACTTCACAAAGGGAGACATCCGAGCAGCCCACAAACACATAAAGAAATGTTCACCGCACTAATCATCAGGGAGATGCAAATCAAAACCACACTGAGATACCACCTAACCCCAGTCAGAATGGCAATTATCAACAAGTCAAAAAATAACAGCTGCTGGAGAGCGTGTGGTGAAAAGGGAACACTTCTACACTGTTGGTGGGAGTGTAAACTAGTGCATCCTCTGTGGAAAGCAGTGTGGCGATTCCTAAAAGCTCTGAATACCAACCTCCCATATGACCCCACAATCCGCCTACTGGGAATATATCCTGAAGAACACAGATCATTTTATAAAAATGATACCTACACACGCATGTTTATCGCAGCATTGTTCACAATAGCAAGAACCTGGAAACAACCATGCTGCCGGTCAAAAGAGGACTGGATTTAAAAAATGTGGTACATATACACGATGGAATACTACGCAGTCATAAAAAAGAACAAAATCATGAATTTTGCTGCAACCTGGATGGAACTAGAGTCTATAATACTGAGTGATATCTCACAGAAACAAAGATTCGAATATCACATGTTCTCACTCATATAATGGACCTTAAACATCCAATGCAATATTATATGAAAAGGACTGACAGTACTGGGAAACTATGGTGGGGGGAGGGAGATGGGATTAACCATAGCAAATATCTCTCTGAGAATGGGGAAACACCCCATATCAACAGGGTGCCTGAATGAAATGCAATTGTATACCTAACCCTTAACTGTACCCCACAACTTCATAAAAAAAAAAAATAATTTAAAAAAAACAGAAAACTTTCCAAATTTTGAAAAAGACATAAATATTCAGGTACAGGAGGGTACCTGGAATGCAAGAGTCTACCCAAATAAGACCACTCCAAGACGTTTAATAACTGAATTCTCAAAGGTCAAGGGTAAAGAGAAGATCTTAAATGCAGTGAGAGATAATAAGCAAATAACACACAAAGGAGCTCTACTTTGTCTGGCAACAGACTTCTTGGTGGAAATCATACAGACCTGGAGAGAGTAAAATAACATTTTTAAAGTGCTACCAAAAATATGCCACCCAAGAATATTGTATTTAGTAAAACTGTCATTCAAATTTGAAGGAGACAAAGTCTTTCACAGAAAAACAAAAGCTGAGAGAATTTGCCACCACCAAACCTGTCTTGCAGGAAAAGCAAATTTATTTTTTTTATTTTTTTGTCTGAAAGAAAAAAACCCCAATAATGTGCAAAAGAAAACTTGCCAAGTTCTAAAATCCACTGGTAAAATTAAGTACGGAGCAAACCCAGAATATTCTATCACTGCGTTTGTGGAGAAAAATTGATTCATGACTCTAGTATGAAGCCCCAAAAACAAGTTTATCAAAAACAATAGCCACAGCCTGTAATTCCGCACCTTGGGAGGCTGACGTGAGTGGATTTCCTGAGCCCATGGGTTCGAGACCCACCTGGGCAACTTGGCGAGACCTCCTCTCTACAATAAATCAAAAATTAGCCAGGTGTGGTAGTGCATGCCTGTAGTTCCAGTCACTTGGAAGGCTGAGGTGGAAGGATCACTGGAGCCCAGCGGGTTGAGGCTGCAGTGGCTGGGAGTGGCCACTGCACTCCAGTCTAGGCGACAGAGTGAGACTCCAACTCCAAAAAAAAAAAAGAAAAAGAAAAAGAAAACCATAGCCACAGCAACCTTTAAGAGATAGGTAATGTAAAAATATGTAAATTACGGCAACTAAAAGTCAAAGTGGGGAGATAGAGTTAAAGGATAGGGGCAACCCCTTCAGGTCCCCTGCCACTGTAGGAACTCAATAATTCCTGTTTTCTAAAAAAAGAAAAACAAAAAGAAAAAGGGTTAAAGGATAGTATGTGAGTGTGTGTGTGGTGTGTGTATGTGGTGTGTGTGTGTGGTCTTTGTTTTTATTATTTGTGGTCTAAGATAAGTTGTCATCTATTTAAAATCACTATATCTGTAAGATGATTTTTGTAAGCTTCATTGTAACTACTGCACAAAAACATATAATAGACTTATTCAAATAAAAAGCAACAAATTAATATGTATTACCAGAGCTAATCACTTACCCACAAAGGAAGACAGGAAGAAAGGAAGAGAGGAGTCTCAAGACAACCAGAAAACAAGCTACAAAATGGCAATAGTAAGTCCTTAATCATCAATAATAACATTGAATTTGAATGGTCTCATTTCTCCAATTGAAAGGCATAGAAAGGCTAAATGAATAAAGAAACAAGACTGAACTATGTGCTACCTTCAAGAAATCCACCTCATCTATAAAGACACAGATAAACTGAAAGTGACAAGGTAGAAAAAATATTCCTTGCATCCAGAAGCCAAAAAAGTAAAGTAG
Source organism: Carlito syrichta (assembly GCF_000164805.1). Lineage (NCBI taxonomy): Eukaryota > Metazoa > Chordata > Mammalia > Primates > Tarsiidae > Carlito > Carlito syrichta. The sequence continues at coordinate 52,921 of NW_007253000.1, read as the reverse complement.
CTATACTCATATCAGATAAAATAGTCTAAAAATCAAAGTCTATACAAAAGACAAGGAAGTTCATTGTATAACATTAAAGGAATCAATTCTACAAGAGTTGAATTTCCATATGATACAGCAATTTCACTATTGAGTCTATATCCCAAAGAAAGAAATTCAATATATTGAAGAGATACTTGGACTCCTATGTTTATTGCAGCACTATTTGTAATAGACATAATATAGAATCAGCCTAAGTATTCATCAATGGATAAATTAATAAAGAAATGGAATGTGAATAAACAATGAAATATTATCCAGTCATAAAAAGGAAGGAAACCTTGTCATTTGCAGTAACAAGGATGGAACTGGAAGCCAGCACATTAAGTGAAATAAGCCAAGCACAGAAAGATAAATATCACATGTTCTCACATGAAGGAACTAAAAATGTGGATCTCATAAAGATAAAGAGTAGCTTGGTGGTTACCAGAAGTTGAGAAGGGAGAATGGAAGATGAAAAAAGAACATAAACATTTATCAGCATTAATCTGTACACTTAAAAATAGGGAAACACTAGGAAGTGGAGAGAACTATAGGGAAACGGGCAGAGCTGGCCAGCAAAAATGTTCCATATTCAGAGTGACACATTAATCTACCTGAAGAAGAAAATTACAGCATTCAACAGAAAGCCCTGGCATTAAGTGTGGGAGTGTGTCTCTCATCTAGAGGGTAAGAGCTGGAGGTGATGATGGGTGGGACAAGAGAAGAGAAACAAGAGTCTATTCATGATATCTTTTTAGCAATTTTGCTACCTTAACATAGAGATATTTGGGTGGGAGTTGGGGAATGCAGTTGACCACACAAAAGAACATTTGGTATTTTTCTAATATGGCAGGCTTATCTCAATATGAAAAAGCACTTTTTTTATGAGCTAGAGTATCACTCTGTCAGTCAGACTGCAGTGCAGTGGCATGCTATTGCAGCTATTGCAGCCTTGACCTACTGGGCTCAGGCAATCCTTCTACATCAGCCTTCCAAGTAACTGGAAGGAACAGACATACACCACCACACTCAGTCAATTTTTTGATTTATTGTAGAGATGATGTCACACCAAGTTGTCCAGGCTGATCTTGTACCCCTGAACTCAGGCAATACTCTCACTTCCACCTATCAAAGAGCTGAGATTACAGGCCTGAGCTACCACACCTGGCTGAAAAGGCACTTTTCTTTTATTTAACTTACTTTTACTTTTTTTATTTTAAAGCCGTGGGGTACAATTCAGGGTTAGGTATACCAATGATCATTGTACACGTAAAGTTTGGGCCTCATGTTGGTCCCCACTTCACCTGGTTTGAGATGAAGTGTGCTCCCCCCCAGCAGTTTCCCTCTACTGCCAAACATTTTCTTGTAGTATTAAGGTAATTGTTCAGGGTTTGCTTATGAATGAGAACATGTGGTACTCTGTTTTTGTTTCTGTGATAGATCTCTGAGTATTATAGACTGTAAGTCCATTCAAGTTGCTGTGAAGTTCATAAATTTATGACTGCGTAATACTCCAGCGTGTATGTGGAACACATTTTTTTATCCAGTCAAATTTCGATGGACAACATGGTTGGTTCTATATTTTTGCTATTGTGATAATGCTGCAATAAACATGAGTGTGCAGTTATGTTATTCATAGAGTGACTTTGAGTCCTCCAGGTATATTCCAAGAAGAGGGATCAGTGAGTCATATGGAAGGTCAATTGTTAGATTTTTTTAGGAATAGCCACACTGTTTTCCACAGTGGTTTTACTAGTTTGCACTCTTCTAAACAGTGTAGACAAGTTCCCTTTTTCCCACATCCTCTCCAACATCTGTTGTTTTTTGAGTTGATGGTGGCCATCCTGACTGGAGTTAGGTGGTATCTCAGTGTGGTTTTAATTTGCATTTCATTAATGATTAGTGAGGCTGAGCAATTTTTCATGTATCTATTGGTTGCTTGTGTGTCTTCTTCTGAGAGGTGTCTATTCATATATTTTGCCCACTTTTAAATAGTGCTGTTTGGTTTTTTTTTTCTTTTTCAACACATTTGAGTTCCTAGTAGATTCTAGATGTTAGGTTTTTGTCAGATATACAGTTGCCAAATATCTTGTCCCATTCTGTAGACTGTCTCCCCAGTTTTGTGTGGTTTCTTCTGCTTTGCAGAAGTTTTCCAGTTTGATGAAATATGTCTATCTTCTCTCTTATGGCATAGGCATTTTGGATTTTGATCAGGAATTGGTTGCCAGTTCCAATTTTCATGAGTGTATTTCCTGCAATTCCCAAGGTTCTTATAATTTGAGGTTTTACATTTAGGTCTTTGATCCACTTAGAGTTGATTTTTGTGTATGGTGATTGGTAGGGGTCCTGTTTCATTCTTCTGCATGTGTTCAACTCATTTTCCCAGCACCATTTACTGAATAAGCTCTGCTCTCCCCACTGGCTGTTGTTGGAAGCTTTGTCAAAGATGAGTTGGTTGAGAAATTGAGGGTTCACTTCCAGAATCTCTTCCCTGTTCTATTGGTCTATATGCCTGTTCTTGTGCCAATACCAGACTGTTTTGATTATGTAAACTTATAGTCAAATTTTCATTCTGGAAGTGTGATACCTCCTACTTTGTTTCTTTTGCTGAGGATTGTCTTGGCTATTTGTGGTCATTTATTTTCCCATATGAATTTCTGTATTCTCATTTCCAGATCTGAGAAGAATGATGTTGGTAATTTAATAGGTATTGTGCTAAATCTGTAGATTGCCTTGTGTAGGATGGACATCTTAACAATGTTGATTCTTCCTTTCTATGAGCATGGGATATTTTTCCATTTGTTTGTGTCTTCTTGGATTTCGTTGAGCAGTGTTTTGTAGTTTTTGTTGTAAAGGTCTTTGACTTCTCTGGTTAGGAAGAAACCAAGGTATATCTGTCATTCTTTTCTTTTCTTTTGGTAGCTATTGTGAATAGGATTGTGCTTTTTATGTGGTACTCTCTCTGTTTGTTGTTGTTGTATAGGGATGCAACTGTCCTTTGCATGTTGATTGTGTATCCTGAGACTTTGCCAAAGTCCTTTATTAGTGCAAGAAGGTTTTTGACAGATTTTCTTGACTTTTCAAGGTATAAAATCATATTGTAAGCACTTTTCTAATAGAATAAAATAGACATGGTATGAAAGTGCATTGACAAACATTTTTTTTAAATTCATTGTGTTAGTGTCAGTCAATGGGGTCATATTATGAAAACAGATATAGCATCCACAAATACGTATATGGGAAAGTCCCAACTATAAAAAGAAACTGACAAACAAGAATTATAAGTATCACTAAGGATAGGCATTAACTTCAGTAAGAAGCAACAGAACCTAAGAATCACTCTAAGACCAAAAATAGGCATGTCTCCCAAACCACCAAGGGAAAAATACAATAGAATAAAGAAATATTAAAAAAGAAATACTTTAACCCAGACTCCTCCTTCTTCTTCTTATAAGTTGTACCCTATCAGATGGCTAATTTTATAAACATTCTAAGTACCCTTGGGTAGAAATGGGTTTTCTGATTGTAGTGAACAAAATTCCATGAGCTCATTGATCATATTTGTTCTGTAGTTTTAATTATCTATATCTTACTTTCAATGTGTTGAGAAATGTGAAAAGTAAGTAAAAAAGACTTTCAGTAGTTGACCAATTATTACTTATTTCTCCCTGTTGTTCACTGGACTTTGCAGATTTTGTCATTTGTTATTAGTAAGCCTTATAGAAATTTTCTGGTAGGTATCTGCAGGGCTGTCAAGTTGAGAAGGCTACCTCCTAGTTTTGGTTTGCTATGGATAACTGATGAGTTATCAAATATTTGTAGTACATATTGAAAGATCTATGTTAATGTTTTAAATTTCATGATGAACTAATCTATACTGAACTATTCTTGCCTTCTTAGAATACATATACTTAGTCACAAGTTGTATTTTCTTTTAACAGTGCTAGATTTCATGAGCCAACAGTTTAATTAAGATTTTTGTATCTATGACTATAAGGAAGATTGACAATTTCTCAACCACACGTATATGAATATATGTGTTCATACATATATGAAGAGGAAAAAAGAGTGAAAGAGAGAAGCATTTCATATGATAACATTGGCATTTCAAATCAGCAACAGAAGGGTATATTATTCAGTGTGTTAGAGACTGGTTAACAACTTCCAAAAAAGAATTTTTTAGAGATGACTTTTGGTTTCCAGTCCAGCACATGAAAAGACCATAAGTTGTCACTCTAATCTTCACAGGACAAAAGCTGAAAAACAATTAGCTCCACTAGAGAACTGAGATCATAGGGGGAAAAAAACCAAAAACAACTCCTGTCCTCAGAATTAGAAAGAGAAATAGATGGCTACAGAGAATAACATTTTACCACAATGGAAACCTCCATGGATTCCAGTATCAGGATAAGAAATTGTAAAATGTAATTGATATTTTGCTGGAGGCACAGTGTAGACAAGGTTGGAAGCTTAAATCTATAGGGGACTGGTTTAGGAGGAGTTTTTGTGAGTTTTACCTTCAGGAACCATATTGGGTTCTCACAGTAAAGACTGAAGAAAACTCCATCCCCAACTTGTGATTCTGGTAGGAATGGGGAAAAGCAACCATTTTCCCCTAAAAGATCTACCCTCAAAGGTAACTATTATACTGGAGCCTAAGTGTCTGGGCTTCTACCAGGGCCTAACCAATGTGAGTGGGTAAAATCCCAACCCCAGGTTTTCAAACCTTCCTGAACCACCTGAAGGAGAAGAGAGCAGCTGAGAAGCACTTGTAAAGTTCATAGCCTAGGAAGACAGGCTCAGTAAAAGACTGAGACCTAATCATAGGACTGTGAACCCTCCATTGCCCCCCCAAACACACCCCTTACCACAATATCAATAGGGCTCCTGTATAATTCCAGGTGATTACAGATAAAAGAATAGCAAATCAGATCATATTTAAGGAGTCTCTAGGAAAAATAAAAAGCAGGGGAGACAAAAACTAGGACACTAGAGAAAATTATATCCTTTCACGACTACATATTCAGCAAACAGTAAGCACAGTCTAACTGTCAACCAGATAAACATCATGCTAAAGGCCCATAAACCTTAGTTCCTTTTATCCAATTCATTGTATCTAATTTTCTCCTCAAAATTACAAGATATACTAAAACACAATTTGAAGAGATAGAGCAAGCATCTGAACCAAACTCAGATATGGCAGTGATATTGGAATTATCAGATGAAAAATTTAAAACAACTAACATTAATATGTCAAGGGGTCTAAGGGAAAACAAGAACAACACATGCAAGAACAGATAGGTCATGTAAATAGAGAGATGGAAATGCTAAGAAAAAATAAAAAAGAAATTATAGAAATAAAAAACCCTGTAACAAATGTGAAGAATGTCTTTAATAATTTTATCAATAGACTGGATACAATAGAGGAAATTATCAGTGATCTGAAAGTAATAACAGTAGAAAACTTCCAAACTGAAATGTAAATAGAAAAAAAATTTAAAAACAAAATAGAATATTCTAGAACGATGGAACAATTATAATAGGTGTAAATTCTTATAATTATAATATCAGCAGAGGAACATAGAGGGAAAGAGAGAGAGGTATAGTATTTGAAGTAATAATGACTGAGAATTTTTCAAAATTAAAGACAGACACCAGACCATAGACCCAGGAAGCTCAGAGAAAAAAAGCAGAATAAACAACTATAATAATCCATACTTAGATAAATCATATTCAAACTGTAGAGAATAAAAGACAAAGATAAAATATTCAAAGAAGCTGAAGGAGAGAGAGAGACCTTACCTTTGGAGAAGGAAAAATAAGAATTACATCAGACTTCTCTTTATAAACCATGGAAGCAAGAAGAAAATGGAATGCAATAAAGAATTGAAATAAAAATCCCACGAACCTATAACCAGATTACATCTGTATGCAGTGAAGTCATTCCTCAAAAGTAGAGGAGAAATAAAGAAATGCTCAATAATTGAAGGAATGTGCTGCCAGTAAACCTGCCTTACAAGATATGTTTAAAGAAGTGACACAGAAAAAAGATCGAAGTCAGAAACTCAGATCACATACAGAATGAAAACAAAGTTAAAATTTTAAACTGCTGATTTTTATTTATCTGACAGATAACAATGTGTTCAAAATAATAATGGAACAATGTATTTGGTGATTGTAGCTTGTGGGTAAATGAATGAATAACAGCAGTGATAATAAAGCATGGGAGGGAGGAATCAAGAATTATCTGTAATAAACTATTAGCCCTGCTCATAAAGTGGTATAGCACTATTTGAAAGCAGGCTCCAATTAGTTTTAAGCATATGTTGCAAATTCCAGGTCACCACTGAAAAAACAGTGTAATTGCTAGGAGTATAAATGCTAAGAGAGAAAAATATTGAACCAGATAAAATGCTCGATTAAACAAGGAAAGGCAGAAAAAGAGTGTAATAAAAAACAAAGAAACAAATAGCAGGGGCAACAACTAGAAAATAATAATAAATATGATAGATATTAATCCAACTATATCAATAATCACTTTAGACATCAATGGTCTAAATGTATCAGTGAAAATGCAGAGACTATCAAAGTGGATAAAAAAATCAAGACTCAACTATATATTGTTCTTAACATGTAGTTTTTACAGAAACCCACTTTAACATAAAAAAGATAGATTGAAAATAAAGGAGTGGAGAAAGATGTACCCTACTACCACTAAAGGAAAGAAATATGGAGGAGTTCTGTTAACTTCAGGTGAAGTTGACTTCAGAGAAAGAAAAATTGTTAGAAATAAAGAGGGTACTACATAATTGTAGAGTTTGATTTCCCAAGAAGACATAATCTTTAGTGTGCATGTGTCTAACAACCATACTAAAATATGTAAAGCAAAAACTGATAGAATTGCAAGGAGAGGCAAGACTAAGTGGCTCAGGCTTTAATTCCAGCACTTTGGGAGGCTAAGGCAAGTGGATTACCTGAGCCCACATGTTCAAGGCCAGCCCAGGAAACTGGGTGAGCCCTCATCTCTACAATAAATGAAAAGTTAGCTGGGCATGGTAGCACACACCCATAGTTCTGGCTACTCGGAAGTCTGAGACAGAAGGATCATAAGAGCCCAAATTAAAAAAAAAAATTGTAAGGAGAAATTGATGAATCCACTATTATAGCTAGAAGATTTCAACACTTCTCTATCAGTCCCCATTAATTGACAGATCCAACAGATTTACAGGTTGGAAATCAATTAGGAACATAGTTGAATTGAAAAAGCATTATAAATTAACTTATCTAAGAATATTTATAGAATACTTCACCCAACAACAGCAAAACACACATTTTCCTCAAGCTCACATAGAATATTTACCAAGACAGATCACATTCTGGGCTATAAGAAACACACTAACAAATTTAAAAGGATGGAAATCATACAGTAATTTAAATTATAAATTATAAAGTGTATACAATGATTTCTATGACAAAAATCATTCAAATCATGATGGAATCACTAGAAATAATAATAGAAAGATATCTGGGAAACACAAAGCATATGGAAATTAAACAACACACTTCTAAGCAATACATGAGTCAAATAATAAGTCTCAAGAAAAATTTTACAATATTTTGAACTATATTAAAATGAAAATAGAACTTATTAAAATGTGTGGAATGTAGCTAAAGCAGTGATTAGACAGAAATTTAGAGCATAACCTGTCCATGTTACTAAAGAATAAAGATCCAAAATCAACAATCTAAGCTTCTAATTTAGGAAACTTGAAAAAGAACAATAAATTAAATCTATAATAAACAGAAAAGTGGAAATAATAAAAATTAAATAAGAACTCAATGCAATTGAAAATAGATAATCAATAGAAAACATCAGCAAGGCAAAAAGCTAGTTCTTTGAAAATACAAAAAAAGTTTGATAAGCTTTTAGTCACACTAACTAAGAAGAAAAAGAGAGAAGATCCCAATTACTAATATAAAAAATGAAAGAGTCATTCACATTGATCCCACTTAAAGGATTATAAAGTACTAGTACTAGTATTATTAGTCTAAATAAGGTGCTAGTATGAACAACTCTACATTCACAAACTTGACACCTTAAATGAAATGAAACAATTTCTTTTTTTTTTTTAGATTTTGTGAAGCAAAGGTGATATGTTAATAACAAGAATATTGTTACAAAGTGCTCCTGATAAAAGAGCTTTCCTTATTCTTATTTTATTTACTTGTTAACTAAATTTACTTTACACTCACTGCAATTAAAAATTTTCTTTTTTTTACTTTTTATTTTTTATTATGAAGTTGTGGGGTACAGTTAAGGGTTAGGTATACAATTGCGTTTCATTCCAGCACCCTGTTGATATGGGGTGTTTCCCCGTTCCCAGACAGATATTTGCTACTGTTAATCCCATCTCCCTGCCCCCACCATAGTTTCCAAGTACGGGCAGTCATTTTCGTATAGTATTGCATTGGATGTTTAAGGTCCATTATATGAGTGAGAACATGTGATATTCGGATCTTTGTTTCTATGAGAGGTCACTCAGTATTATAGACTCTAGTTCCATACAGGTTGCTGCGAAATTCATGATTTTGTTCTCTTTTATGGCTGCGTAGTATTCCATCTTGTATATGTACCACATTTTTTTAATCCAGTCCTCTTTTGACCGGCAGCATGGCTGTTTTCAGGTTCTTGCTATTGTGAACAATGCGTGTGCAGGTATCTTTTTTATAGAGTGATTTGTGTTTTTCAGGATATATTCCCAGTAGGGGGATTCTGGGGTCATATGGGAGGTTGGTATTTAGAGCTTTTAGGAATTGCCACACTGCTTTCCACAGAGGTTGCACTAGTTTACACTCCCACCAACAGTGTACAAGTGTTCCCTTTTCACCACACCCTCTACAGCAGCTGTTATTTTTTGACTTGTTGATAATTGCCATTCTGACTGGGATTAGGTGGTATCTCAGTGTGGTTTTGATTTGCATCTCCCTGATGATTAGTGAGGTTGAACATTTCTTCATGTGTCCGTTGGCTGCTTGGATGTCTTCCTTTGTGAAGTGTCTGTTCATATCTTTTGCCCATTTTATAATGGGGTTGTTTGTTTTTTTCTTTTCAGCACGTTTGAGTTCCTTGTAGATCCAGGATGTTAAACCTTTGTTGGACCTGGAGTTGGCAAATACTTTTTCCCAGTCTGTAGGTTGTCTCCCTGCTCTCTTGATGGTTTCTTTGGCTTTGCAGAAGCTTGTCAGTTTAATAAGTTCCCACTTGTCTATTTTCTCTCTTATGAGCTGTGGGTTTTGGGTTTTGTTCAGGAATTGGATGTCAGTTCCGATTTCCATGAGGGTATTTCCTTCATTTTCTAAGGTTCTTATGGTTTGAGGTTTTACATTTAGGTCTCTGACCCATTGGGAATTAACCTTTGTGCATGGGGACAGATAGGGGTCCTGTTTCAATCTTCTGCATGTGGTCAGCCAGTTTTCCCAGCACCATTTACTGAATAGGTTCTCCTCTCCCCAGTGGTAGGTGGTGGACGCTTTGTCAAAGATGAGTTGGTTGAGAAATTGAGGTTTTGCTTCTGAAATCTCAATTCTATTGATTGATCTATATGTCTGTTCCTATACCAATACCAAGCTGTTTTGATGATTGCAGCTTTAAGTAAAGTTTGAAGTCTGGTAATGTGATACCACCTGCTTTGTTTTTTTTTGCTGAGGATTGTTCTGGCTATTCTTGGAAGTTTGTGTTTCCATATGAATCCCTGCATTGTTTTTTCTAGGTCTGAGAAGAATGTTGCTGGTAATTTGATGGGTATTGCATTGAATCTGTAGATTGCCTTAGGTAAGATGGACATCTTCACAATGTTGCTTCTTCTGATCCATGAGCATTGGATAGTTTTCCGCTTGTTTGTGTCAACTTTGATTTCTTTGAGCAGTGTTTTGTAGTTTTCCTTGTAAAGGTCTTTCATGTCTCTGGTTATGAAGATGCCGAGGTATTTCATTTTTTTGTGGTTATTGTGAATGGAATTGTGTTTTTTATTTGGGTTTCTGTTTGTTTATTATTGGTGTAGAGAAATGCGATTGTCTTTTGTACATTTATTTTGTAACCTGAGACTTTGCCCAAGGCCTTTATCAGTGTAAGGAGTTGTTTGACAGATTCTCTTGGGTTTTCAAGGTATACAATCATATCATCTGCAAAGAGAGATAACTTGACTTCCTCTTTTCCTATTTGGATACCACTGATTGCCTTCTCTTCACTGATTGCTCGAGCCAGGACTTCCTATACTATGTTGAACAGGAGGGGTAAGAGTGGGCATCCTTGTCTTGTTCCAGTTTTCAGGGGAAATGGTTCTAATTTTTGTCCATTTAGGAGTATACTCGCTGTGGGTTTCTCGTAGATGGCTTTTACTATTTTGAGGTATGTTCCCCGTATGCCTAGAAGTTTTTATCAAGAAGGGGTGCTGGATTTTATCAAAAGCTTTTTCTGCATCTAATGATATAATCATGTGGTTTTTGTTTTGACATCTGTTGAAGTATTTAATAACATTTATGGTTTTACGAATGTTGAACCAACCTTGCATCCCAGGAATGAAGCCTACTTGGTCATGATGGATGATTTTTGAGATGTATTGCTGAATCCGGTTTGCTAGGATCTTGTTGAGAATTTTAGCATCTATGTTCATCAAAGATATTGGCCTGTAGTTCTCTTTCTTTGTTGTATCTTTACCTGGCTTGGGTATCAATGTGATGTTGGCTTCGTAAAATGATTTGGGGAGAGTTCCATCTTTTTCAATCACCTGGAATACCTTCAGTAGGATTGGTGTCAGCTCCTCCTTAAATGTCTTATAGAATTCTGCAGGAAAGTCATCTGGTCCAGGACTTTTTTTTTGTAGAAAGTTTTCTTATTTCGTAGTCGATTTCCTTGATTGTTATTGGTATATTTAGGGTCTCAATTTCTTCTTGTTCCAACTTATGTAGGTTGTGTGATGTCAGAAAGTCCTCCATTTCCTTAAGGTTTTAAAGTTAGTTTCCATACAAGTGGAAGTAGCAGTCTCTAATGATCTTTTGTATTTCTTCAGGGTCAGATGTGACTTCATCTTTTGTGTTTCTGATTGTGCTTATTTGGTTTTTTTCTTGTTTTTTCTTGATCATTCTAGCTAGTGGACCATCAATCTTGTTTATTCTTTCGAAGAACCAGCTTTTTGTTTCATTGATTTTTTTCTATTATCTTTTTGTCTTCTATGTCCTGGATTTGGGCTTTTATTTTGGAGATCTAGATACTTCTGTTGAAATTATGGTTTTTGTGGTCTTGCTTTTCCAGCTTCTTTAGGTGGCTTGTTAGGTTGTTAATTTCTGTTCCTTCCATATTCCTCATGTGTGTTTGTAGGAATATAAATTCCCCTCTTATTACAGCTTTTAAGGCATCCCAGAGATTTTGGTAAGATGTTTCTTCATTTTCACTTGTTTCCAGGTATCTTTTGATCTCTGTTTTGATTTCATCATTGCCCCAGGAGTTGTTTAGCATCATGCTGTTTAGTGTCCATGTCTTTGTGGGTTTTGGGGGGACTTTGTTCGTGTCAATGTTTATTTTTATTCCACTGTGAACCGAGAAGGTGCATGGTAGAATTTCCGTCCTTTTTAATTTGCTTATTCTTGATTTGTGTCCAATTATGTGGTCGATCTTAGAATATGTTCCATGCGGTGATGAGTAGAATGTATATTCTGTGTTCTTTGGATGCAGTGTTCTGTAGGTATCAATTAAGTCCATTTGGTCCAGAGTCTCATTGAGATTCCGAATCTCCTTGCTGATTTTTTGTCCTGATGATCTGTCTAAAGTTGTGAGTGGTGTATTAAAGTCCCCAGTTATTATGGTGTTAGAGTCAATGTCTTTTTAATTTTCCTAGAAGTTGCTTTATGAATGTTGGCGCACCTATGTTGGTTGCATATATGTTTAGGATAGATATTTCTTGTTGATGGAGTGAACATTTTATCATTATGTAGTGTCCCTCTGTGTCTTTTTTAATTTTTGATAGATTAAATGGTATTTTGTCTGAAATTAGGATTGCGAATCCTCCTTTCTTTTTTGTTCCATTCGCCTGAAAATTTGCTTCCCATCCTCTTACTTTGAGTCTGTGTATGTCCTTTCTAGTGAGATGGGTCTCTTGAAGGCAGTATATTGTTGTCTGGTGATATTTTATCCATTTTGTCATTCTATGTCTTTTCAGTGGTATGTTTAGTCCATTCACATTCAGACTAATTATTGAAATGTGAGAGTTCATCCCTATCATGGAGTTCTTATTGAGTTGTTGTTCTTCTACTTGGTTTTTTTCTTTTTTCTTTTTTTTTTTTGTCTTTCTTTTGGTTTTGGGGTTGATTCGTGTATATTTTATTCTTTTCCCTGTACTCTTGTGAAGAACGTTGTTCTTTTTTCCTTTTCTTCTGTGTTTAGTTCTTTCTTAAGTGTTTCATGTAGAGATGGTTTGGTGGCAGCATAAGTTCTTAGGGATTGGACATCTGGGAAAGATTTTAATTCTCCCTCACTGATGAAGCTTAACTTGGCTGGGTAGGTTATTCTTGGTTGAAATTGTTTATCTTTTAGGACTTTGAAGATAGGACTCCAAGCTCTCCCAGCCTGCAGGGTTTCTGCAGATAAATCTGCTGCTATTCTGATTGGTCTTCCATGGTGGGTGATCTGGCCTTTTTCTCTTGCTGCCTTTAGGATTTTTTCTTTTGTGCCTACTTTATTTAGGCGAATTATTATGTGTCTAGGAGTTGGTCTTCTCATTTGTTGTCTTGCGGGGGTTCTCTGAATCTCTTGTGTTTGAATTTTTGTATCACTGATTAGATGAGGGAAATTTTCTTGAATGATCTCGTGGAAAGTTTGTTCCAATGTGGTCTCTGTTTCTCTTTCTGCCTCAGGGAGTCCGATTATTCTTAGGTTAGGCCTCTTGAGGTAGTCACTCATCTCTTGAAGGTTTTGTTCTGTCTTTTTGAGCTTATTTTCTGTGTTTTTAAGAGTTTGGGTTATTTCCATATTTTGGTCCTCAAGCTCTGAGATTCTTTCTTCTGCTTGGGTAATTCTGCTTTCCATGCTTATCAATTTGTTATTTATTTCATTCACAGTATTCTTTATTACTGTTATCTCAGATATCAGCTCCTTCCTAGTTTCTTCTTGTGTCTCCTCAATTCTTTTTAGTCTCTCCATTATTGTTTTGATATCTACATTTGCATTTTGAGACCCTTCATTCTGGGGACTTTTCATTGTTTGTATTCCAAAGTCAATTTTCTCAGTGTCTGCTCTCCCAGGCGTCTGGGAGAGACCCATACTCTTCTTTTGGTTTTTCTTCATTTCTGTAGATTTTTCTCCCTTTACCCCTTTCCCTCCCCCTCTTCAATTCTGTTTTTGAGGGAAGGTGGGGTTGCTTTTATTTCTCTTCTGCAATGACCTGTTATTCCTTATGAGGGTCTTCTGGTTTTGTTCACTTTTCCCTCTGCTTTACGGTCTGTCTATTCAGCAGTTTGCAGTCTTGGTCCCCACATTTAAAAAGGGGGCATATAAAAGAGAAAAATAATGGAGGAAGGGCGGTCAATAGGGAGTTGGAAAGAGAGAAGTGCGAGAGGGAAAACAGATATACATACCAACTATCAGGTGAGAAAGAGACACAGGGCTGGGAAGAGGTGAAGAAAGACATGTAAGAAAGATTCCCTAAAGAGTACTGATAGCTACACAGAGACAGGGCAATAAAATTGAGAAACAGTGTAAGTCAGTAGGTAAACAACAAACGTGATCTAAACCAACAGTTACAATGATAAAATCATAAGTCAAGATAAGTGAAAGAGAGAAGTGTGAGAGGGATAACAGATATACATACCAGCTATCAGGTGGGAAAGAGTCACAGGGCCAGGAAGAAGTGAAGAAAGACACGTAAGAAAGATTCCCTAAGGAGTACTGATAGCTACAGAGACAGGCCATAAAATCGAGAAACAGTGTAAGTCAGAAGGCAAACAACAGATGTGATCTAAACCAACAGTTACAATGATAAAATCATAAGTCAAAATAAGCGAAAGAGAGAAGTGTGAGAGGGAAAACAGATATACATACCAACTATCAGGTGAGAAAGAGACACAGGACCAGGAAGAAGTGAAGAAAGACAGGTAAGAAAGATTCCCTAAAGAGTACTGATAGCTACACAGAGACAGGCCAATAAAATCAAGAAACAGTATAAGTCAGAAGGTAAACAACAAACGTGATCTAAACCAACAGTTTCAATGATAAAATCATAAGTCAAAATAAGCGATCAGACTAGAGTCACTTCTGTGATCTCCAATTCCGGCCTCTCCCTTTTGTTTTTCATTGCAGCGTAGGGGTGGGGCTTTGTCTCTTGTTTCAAGCTATTGCCTTAGGAACTGAGGTAAAGTTTGTTGATAGGTGGGTGGGGCAATGGAAGTCTCTGCCAGGAGAATAGCAAGGTAGTTTACCCAGATCTGTTTTTCTCCACTTGTCTGGGTCCCTCGGCTTGGGGTCTCACACTCAGTGCCTCAGCCAGGGTGGGCCTGGAGTTCCAGAGCTCCAAAGCTCCAAAGGGCAGGCAGTGGGCAGCGAGAGTGGCTCTGGGTCAGCCAGGAATGGGACCAGTGTCTCTGAGGGGTGGGCTCCCAGAGCCTCCCTGTGTGACCAGCAGTGCCGGGTGCCGGGCTGGAGACAATGCAGCCCGGGAGAGAGCCGGAGGGGGCAAGGACCCAAAACTCCCCTGCACGCAGTTTGTTGATAAGTGGGCGGGGCAATGGAAGTCTCTGCCTGGAGAATGGCAAGGCAGTTTAAGCAGATCTGTTTTTCTTCGCTTGTCTGGGTCCTCTGGCTTGGGGTCTGATGCTGAGTGCCTCAGCTAGGGTGGACCTGGAGCTCCAGACCTCCAAAGTTCCAAAGGGCAGGTGGTGAGTGGCAAGAGTGGCGCTGGGCCCCCTACAGAGTACTTCAGCCAGTAATGGGACCGGTGTCTCTGAGGGATGGGTACCCAGAGCCTCCCTGTGAGACCAGCGGCTTGGTGCCCGGTGCCCAGGCTGACGACAATGCAGCCGGGGAGGGATCTGCAGGGGGCTGGGACCGGATACTTCCACATACACAGTAGAACAGCAGCAGTTGGGGAGAACGCAAT
>NW_007253000.1:32007-37734 GCF_000164805.1 Carlito syrichta | reverse complement strand
GGGTGGGCCTGGAGTTCCAGAGCTCCAAAGCTCCAAAGGGTAGGCAGTGGGCGGCGAGAGTGGCTCTGGGCACCCCACAGGTTACTTCAGCCAGGAATGGGACTGGTGTCTCTGAGGAGCGGGTGCCCAGAGCCTCCCTGTGTGACCAGAGGTGCCAGGTACTGGGCTGGAGACAATGAGCCAGGGAGAGAGCTGAAGGGGGCAGGCACCCTAAACTCCCACCACGCAGTGGAATAGCAGCAGCGAGAGGCTGAAATGTCTGGACTTAGGAAATGAGATAAAGTTTGTTGATAGGTGGGCGGGTCAATGGAAGTCTCTGCCTGGAGAATGGCGAGGCAGTATAAGCAGATCTGTTTTTCTCCACTTGTCTGGGTCATCCAGCTTGGGGCCTCGTGCTGAGTGCCTCAGCCAGGGTGGACCCAGAGTTCCAGAGCTCCAAAGTTCCAAAGGGCAGGTGGTGAGCAGCGAGAGTGGCGCTGGGCCCCCTACAGAGTACTTCAGCTAGGAATGAGACCGGTGTCTCTGAGGGGCAGGTGCCTAGAGCCTCCCTGTGTGATGGGTGGCTTGGTGCCAGGTGCCCAGACTGGATACAATGCAGCCGGGGAGGGATCTGGAGGGGGCTGGGACCAGAGAATTCCACACATGCAGTACAACAGCAGCAGTGGGTGGGTGCAATATCTGTCCCTGCGTGGGACTGAAGTTCCCGGGCCTGGCACCAGCATGGTTGTTGGTGGGCTGGAGGATGGGGGAAGAGAAGTAATAGCCATTTTGGGAATTCACGTTCAGAGAATCTCACCAGTTCACCTATGCCATTGCCATCTTCCCTCTCTCCACAATTTCTTAAAAGAAACAATTTTCTAAGACTCACACAGAAAGAAACAGATCATGTGAATTGACCTATATTTATTAAACAAATTGAGCCAACAACAGTGAATAACCATTCAAAATAGAAAGCACCAGGACAAATAAATTCTGCCAAACATTTAAGGGTAAAATGATGCCAATTCTCTATACTGTCTTTCAGAAAATAGAAACAAAGGAAATTCTCTCATTCTCTTGAGCAATCAGTACCCTAATACTCAAACCAGAAACATTACAAGAAAGGAAAACAACAGATCAATGTTTCTCATAAGCATGGATATTAAAAATCCTCAAAAATGACCAACAATTGAATTCAGCAATGAATTAAAAAAAAATACATGACCACCAAGTAAGATTTATTGTAGGCTAAACATGCAAAAATTAATTAATGTAATCAACCACTAAACAGTCTAAAGAAGAAAAATCATATGTTCACAGCAAGACCAGAAAATGACTTTGATAAAATCTTACACCCATTCATGATAACAATTCTCAGCCAACTAAGAATAGGTGGGAATTTAAAATAGGTAGGGATTAAAAATAAAAGTTACAAAAAATATGCTAACATTATACTTAATGGTGAGAACTAGAAGCTTTACTGCTGAGATTGGAAATAAGATAAAGAATGTCTACTCTCACCATTCCTATTCAAAATCCAGTATGATGTTGATTAGTTAGTATCATGTCCTAACTAATGTGATAAGAGAAGAAAAGGAAATAAAAGTATACAGATTGGGAAGGAAGAAGTACACCATTCTTATTGTCAAGTGACATGACTGTCTATGCATAAAATCTCAAACAACCAATGAAAAATTGGAACTAATAAGCAATTCTAGCAAAGTTTCAGGATGAAGGCTTACATACAAAAATTAATCACTTTTTAATGTACTGGTAATGAACAATTGAGATTGTAATAAAAACACAAGACCATTTACATTACCATCAAAAAATGAAATAGGTATAAATCTAAGAAAATATGTACAAGATAAAAGTTAGGAAAACCACATCCCTTTAAAAAAGAGATATTCCATGTTTATGGGAATATAGGGTTATAGGGTACCCCCATGCTGCCAAGATGTTAGTTCTTTCCAGCTTGATCTATAGCTCCAATGTAATCCCAATCCAAATCCCAGCAAGTTATTTTGTTGATATCAACAAATCGATTCTAGCATTTTCATGAAGAGGCAAAAATCTGGAATAGCCAACACAATATTGAAGGAGAATAAAGTGTCAGAGGACTGACATTACCTATCTTTGAGATGTTACTATAACACTACAGTAATCAAAACAGTATAGTAGTATTGAAAGAATAAACAGATCAATGGAACAGAATAAAGAACCAAGAACCAGGCTTGGTGGCTCAGCCTGTAATCCTGTGCCTTTGGGAGGCTGAGGTGAGTGGACTGCCTGAGCCCGCAGATTCGAGACCCACCTGGGCAGCGAGACTTCATCTCTACAATAAATCAAAAAGTCAGCTGGGTGTGGTAGCACATGCCTGCAATTCCAGCTACTTGAAAGTCTGAGGCGGAAGGATCGCCAGAGCTCAGCAGGCGAGGCTGCGGTGGCTGGGAGCAGCCACTGCACTCCAGTCTGGGTGACAGAGTGCGACTCCAACTCAAAA
This sequence comes from Carlito syrichta, assembly GCF_000164805.1. NCBI lineage: Eukaryota > Metazoa > Chordata > Mammalia > Primates > Tarsiidae > Carlito > Carlito syrichta. The sequence goes on along the minus strand of NW_007253000.1, from coordinate 35,252 downwards.
AAAAAAAGAACTAAGAAATAGACCCACATAAATACAATCAACTGATGTTTGACAAAGGAGTGAAAGCAAAAGAAAGAAGAAAAGATGGCCTTTTCAACAATGTTTCTAGAGCAATTGGACATTCTCCACATGCAAAACAAAAACAACTTCAGACCTTGAAGCCTGTGCGAGCAAGATCTGCTGAGACTGCTGCTGCCACTACTGCCATCATGATGTCCTGCCAGACCATGGGTCTACTCCTGTGTGCTTTGAGGCAATGGCTCCCTCCCCTTGGGGGCGAGTGGCTGGGATAAAGACCATCTGGTACAGTGAGATGGCAACACCTGCTGGCGATTCAAGGTAACAACACCAAAAGGGGAAAAACGGAAGCTTGACAGATACAGGCCAGATCTGAGTGGTGAACTGGGCAGAGGTGAACTGAGGGATGATCTGAACTGCCCTTCACAGCAGGCCAGGGGCAACTGACCCTAACTTTAAACAAACTTACCAGTCTGAAAAGACAGCTAGAAATCAGAGCTGAAAGGACATATGACTTAAATGAAAAGTATCATAGTGTGCTTGATTGATTCTGTTACTCTACTGACTTGATTCTATTCCTTCTGTTTTGTTCCCTCCTTTTTCTTTTTCTTTTTTCCTTCTTTTCTTTTCTTTTCTTTTCTTCTCTCTGTAAATATCTTTGTATAGAGGAACAGCACAAGAATAAGGTGGTTGGTTAGATTGTATGTTAGAATCATTGTATGTTTTTGTTCTTTTTGTATGAGAGTTGGTTAGTCTATAGTGTGGTCTATTGTTTTTATCTGTTTCAGATTAGGTCTCTCTCTCCATTTGTTGGTACACTCATTTGTTTCCCCACTTACTCCTCTCTCTTTCTCCTTCCCTATTCCCCCTACAATCTACTCCATTCTCTTCCCTGTTAACCTCATTTTATCTCAGGGAGAAAACCTACAGCCCCACTGCATGGACAGATTCCAAGGCAGTGGGAAGTGGGTTTCAGATTATGCATACACCTGTTGGCAGATTCCAGGACCTGCAGATAGATTTTAATCACAGCTCCCCCTTAAGTAAATCTCAAAACTGCAAAAAGGACCAACCCCAACCTGCAGTGCAACTTCAGAATTGAACAACCTAATAGGACATACATAAAGAAGAATCGGAGACCAAACAGAAGTAAAAGCAACCACACTATCCCTGAATAACAGAATTAAAGAAGATGGTGACGTGGAGGGAAGGAAAAAGTAGGGAGGAAAAAAATCCGCACAAATGAAGAAAAACCAAAAGAATATAGGTCTCACACAGACCACTGGGAAGCCAGACACTGATAAAACAGACTTCAGAACACAAACAGTGAAGAGCCCCCAGAATGACTGGTCACATGAAACAAACCCAGACATTAAGACATTAATAGAGAAAATTTAAAAAATTGAGGTGTGACAAGAGGAAAATAGGAAGGAGCTGATGTCAGAAATAACAGCAGTAAAGAATACTGTGATAAAAATAAATAACAAACTAATAACCATGGAAAGCAGAATTAGGCAAGCAGAAGAAAGAATCTCAGAGCCCGAAGACCAAAACACAGAACTAACACAAACTGTCAAAAACATAGAAAAGAAGCTCAAAAACACAGAACAGCACCTCCAAGAGATGAATGATCACTTCAAGAGACTGAGCCTAAGAGTCATTGGCCTTCCTGAGGCAGAGAGAGAAACAGAGGCCACATTGGAACAAATATTTCAGCAGATCATTCAAGAAAACTTCCCTCATCTCATCAGTGATGAAAAAATTCAGACACAAGAGATTCAGATTACAACAGCAAGACAACAAATGGGAAAACCAATGCCCAGACACATAATAATTCACCTAAACAAAGTAGGCATAAAAGAAAAAATACTAAAGGCAGCAAGAGAAAAAGGTCAGACTACCTACCAGGGAAGACCAATTAGAATAGCAGCAGATTTATTTACAGAAACCCTCCAGGCTAGGGACCTATCTTCAAAGTTCTAAAAGATAAACAATTTCAACAGAAAATGACCTACCCAGCCAAGTCAAGCTTCATCAGTGAGGGAAAATTAAAATCTTTTCCAGATATTCAATGTTTAAAAACCTACACTGCCACCAGACCTCCTCTACAAGAAACACTTAAGAAAGCATTGAACAGAGAAGAAAAGGAAAAGATAACAACAACCTTCTTCACAAGAGTACAGGTAGAAGATTAAAAACACACATGATCCAACTCTAAACCAAAATAAAGACAACACACAAACAGGAAGATCACCAACAACTCTGTAAGAATCTTATGATAGAGATCATAAGATTCTTATGACATTTATGACATTTCAATAATTAGTTTGAATGTGAACGAACTAAAAATGGACCACTGAAAAGACATAGAATGGCAAAATGGATAAAATATCACCAGGCAACAATCTATTGCCTTCAAGAGACTCACCTCACTAGAAAGGACACTCACAGACTCAAAGTAAGAGGATGGGAAACAAATTTTCAGGCAAATGGAACACAAAGTAAGGAGGAGTTCTGATCTTAATCTCAGACAAAATATCCTTTAAGCTATCAAAAATTTAAAAAGATACAGAAGACCACTATATAATGATTAAAAGTTCGATCCATCACAAGAAATATCCATCCTAAACATATATGCACCCAAAATAGGAGCACCAACTTTCATAAAGCAGCTTCTCGGTAAACTGAAAAAGATATCGAGTTCAATATCATCATAGCTGGGGACTTTAATACCCCACTCACAACCGTAGACAGATCATCAGGAAAAATAATCAGCAGTGAGATCTGAAACATCAATGTGACTCTTGATCAAATGGACTTAATTGATACCCACAGAACCCTCCATTCAAAGACCACAGAATACACATTCTACTCATCACTGCATGGAACGTACTGTAAAATCAACAACATACTTGGCCATAAATCATGCATAAGCAAATTTAAAGAACCGAAATTTACCATGCACCTTCTTGGACCACAGTGGAATAAAAATAAACATTAACACCAACAAGGTCCCCCTAAACCCACAAAAACATGGACACTAAACAGCATGATGCAAAACATCTCCTGAGTCAATGATGAAATCAAAACTGAGATTAAAAGATACCTGGAAACAAATGAAAATGAAGAAACATCTTACCAAAATCTCTGGGACGCCATGAAAGCTATAGTAAGAGGGGAATTTATATCCCTACAAATGTACATGAAGAAAATGGAAGGATCACAAA
>NW_007253000.1:30493-30905 GCF_000164805.1 Carlito syrichta | reverse complement strand
CTCGAACATCTAGGCATATGGGAAACATACCTCAAAATAGTAAAAGCCATCTATGAGAAACCCACAGCCAGCATACTCCTAAATGGATAAAAATTGGAACCATTTCCCCTGAAAACTGGAACATGACAAGGATGCCCACTCTCACCTCTCCTGTTCAATTAGTATTGAAAATCGTGGTTAGAGCAATCACAGAAGAGAAGGCAATCGGGTTTCCAAGTAGGAAAAGAGAAAGTCAAGTTATGTCTCTTTGCAGATGATATGACTGTGTACCTTGAAGACCCAAGAGAATCTGTCAAAAAGCTCCTTACACTGATAACGGCCCTTGGCAAAGTCTCAGGATATAAAATAAATGTGCAAAAGACAATCGCATTTCTTTACACCAATAATAAACAGACAGAAACCCAAATAAAAA